>NC_056750.1:9528914-9546414 GCF_019279795.1 Protopterus annectens | reverse complement strand
TTCCTATTCTTGTCTTATCAGGCCTTTTTGCTCTCACTTACTATGGTCTTTACTTTTACTCCTTTTAAGTATGTGGTGACAGGCAGATGGGATGGGGACACTGGCTGGATAGGGAACAAACATGTTACTGTAAAATGTAAATCCACAAAATAGATAATGGATGAAGGTATAAAACTAGCTGCTTGTAATATAAGGGCATCACTAACCCGGGCAAAAGGTACAAGTTAATTCCATGTTTATATAACAGCAGACTGAAGTGGTATTTATTCAAGAGAACTCATTTATCTTTCCCAACGGGCAAACAGATGAAACAATTTATATAGTCACTGATACGAGACTCCTTATTCTAAAGAACTACATGTATGTAGCAGTGTTGGTTGGGTTAAAGTAGTGCTGGGGTATTTCTCCTAGAGATGAAAACAACCTGGATTCCTTCCAGGAAAAAGTTATAGATAAGGATGGAAGGCATAGTTAACACAGGGTCACTTTGTGGTTAGTACTGACCATGGTTAACCTAAATGTCCACCCATATTCTGAGTGACTATGTTACATAAAGTTCATTTTCAAAATATAACCCCGTGCTCAAGGCATGATACTTCGAAGGTGGGTGGGCAACCTAACTGCTGTTATAATTCATAGGCATGCAACAAGATACCATAAAACAGGCTCCACTAACGTGTTATGATGCAGCAAGGCATTTGTCATGGCTTCTAACAGCTTTGGATAAGTTAGGGGTCCTATAGTTAGAGGTCCTGCCGTGGCCAGATGGGCAGGTATGTACATCTCACCCATTAAAACATGAAACAAGGAAAATGTCGGGCTGTTAGGGACTACTTGTTGCCCATAGTATGACAATAAGTCAGGAGGCTTCTCTGTGGGCTCTAACCCTTACAAGGAATAAATTAGTGCTTTGAATTGTAATATGCAGTTGTGAAGAAAGAAAAAAGTCAACAGGAAGTTAGCCTATGTCTGCAGAACCATGGCTCTCAACCAGCCAGGGACAAATCCGGAAATAATCAGGGAAACTTCCAACATTTTTTTATTGCACACTTCACTGGTGGCACCATTTTTAAACAGTTTGCAGTATGGCACCGTTTTTGAACCGATGCAGTGTGGCACCGTTTTTGAACAGATTGCTGTACGGCACCATTTTTAAACAGACTGCAGTACTAAGAAATGTTACCCTTATGCAGAATCCCAGAAAGATCTGAGAAAGATCATGTTCTGGTGGCTGAATGTATCATTAATGTTAGATTGCAGTGGTCAGAGAGAGAGAGAGAGAGAGAGAGAGTTGAGGAAGCTATCAGTAACATACCACCTGTCTTACAGCACAACTTGAAATCAGCTGAAAGTAGAGAATAAACCCCACCGTAGTGGACAAGAAGGTGCACAGGAACCAAATACAGGCCAAAATACACCTTCTATACACCTGAATAAAATGTACTCACTCCTGTGTCACTGTAAACTAAGCAATTTAGATACACCAGGAGATACAGGAGATGCCGTACAGTACATTTTTTGGTGGCTGGAGTCCATGGACAGAGCTAAAATCAAGTGTCCACAGTCTATACATCAGAACCTATGAAACAATTCTCTTCTTCAACATACAGTATATCCAGTATCCCACTTCAAAATGATAATGTGGCCAGGGATTTCAAAACCTGGATTCATAAATCCCTGTCTTTCAGCTATCATGTAACAACACTAGTCAGAAAATGTTTCTTTTAAGCACAACTAATATCTATAAGCATATTAAGAAGCTATTATCCTTCTGTATGTAGCCCTAATTGGATCAATTATTGAGTACAACACCCCCTCTGTGTTACGTAACTTTCTAAAATATTAAACAAATGGAACAAATCCACTGGTTCCTGATCAAGAAGATGGTTTTCCTAAAGTCCCAGAGCTACCATGAAAGGCTTCAAGTACAATATCTTTACTCATTTTGTTAGAGACTCTTATATGGGATGGTGTGTACCTTGCATTCCATGCCAGGAATTAATATATCTTGCATCCATGGCAGATGTGTGTGCCTTACATTCCATGCCAGGAGTGTGTGTCTTCCATTACATGGCAGAAGTGTGTGCCTTGCATTCCATGCCAAGGGTGTGTGCCTTGCATTCCATGCCAGAAGTGGGTGACTTGCATTCCATGCCAAGAGTGTGTGCCTTGCATTCAATGCCAGGAGTGTGTGACTTGCATTTCATGCCAGGAGTGTGTGACTTGCATTTCATGCCAAGAGTGTGTGACTTGCATTTCATGCCAAGAGTGTGTGACTTGTATTCCATTACAGGAGTGTGTGCCTTGTATTCCATGACAGGA
Source organism: Protopterus annectens (assembly GCF_019279795.1). Classification (NCBI taxonomy): domain Eukaryota; kingdom Metazoa; phylum Chordata; order Ceratodontiformes; family Protopteridae; genus Protopterus; species Protopterus annectens. The sequence goes on along the minus strand of NC_056750.1, from coordinate 9,544,092 downwards.
GTGGATGTCTTGCATTCCATGGCAGGAGTGGATGTCTTGCAATCCATGCCAGGAGTGTATGCCTTGCATTCCATGCTAGGAGTGTGTGCCTTGTGTTACATGCCAGGAGTGTATGGCTTGTATTACACGGCAGGGGTGTGTGCCTTACATTACATGGCAGGAGAGTGTGTCTTGCATTCCTTGCCAGAAGTGTATGCCTTACATTCCATGCCAGAAGTGTGTGCCTTGCATTCCATGCCAGGAGTGTGTGCCTTGCATTACATGCCAGGGGCTAGAGTGTACACCTTACATTCCATGCCAGGAGTGTGTTCCTTGCATTACATGCCAGGAGTGTATGCCTTACATTTCATTCCAGGAGTGTGTGCCTTACATTCCATGCCAAGAGTGTACACCTTACATTCCATGCCAGGAGTGTGTGCCTTGCATTACATGCCAGGGGCTAGAGTGTACACTTTACATTCCATGCCAGGAGTGTGTTCCTTGCATTACATGCCAAGAGTGTACACCTTACATTCCATGCCAGGAGTGTGTGCCTTGCATTACATGGCAGGAGAGTGTGTCTTGCATTCCTTGCCAGAAGTGTATGCCTTACATTCCATGCCAGAAGTGTGTGCCTTGCATTCCATGCCAGGAGTGTGTGCCTTGCATTACATGCCAGGGGCTAGAGTGTACACCTTACATTCCATGCCAGGAGTGTGTTCCTTGCATTACATGCCAGGAGTGTATGCCTTACATTTCATTCCAGGAGTGTGTGCCTTACATTCCATGCCAAGAGTGTACACCTTACATTCCATGCCAGGAGTGTGTGCCTTGCATTACATGCCAGGGGCTAGAGTGTACACTTTACATTCCATGCCAGGAGTGTGTTCCTTGCATTACATGCCAAGAGTGTACACCTTACATTCCATGCCAGGGGTGTGTGCCTTGCATTACATGCCAGGGGCTAGAGTGTACACCTTACATTCCATGCCAGGAGTGTGTTCCTTGCATTACATGCCAGGAGTGTATGCCTTACATTTCATTCCAGGAGTGTGTGCCTTACATTCCATGCCAAGAGTGTACACCTTACATTCCATACCAGGAGTGTGTGCCTTGCATTACATGCCAGGGACTAGAGTGTACACTTTACATTCCATGCCAGGAGTGTGTTCCTTGCATTACATGCCAGGAGTGTATGTCTTACATTCCATGCCAGGAGTGTTTGCCTTACATTTCATTCCAGGAGTGTGTGCCTTACATTCCATGCCAAGAGTGTACTCCTTACATTCCATGCCAGGAGTGTGTGCCTTGCATTCCATGCCAGGAGTGTATGCCTTTTATTTCATGCCAGGAGTGTGTGCCTTGCATTCCACACAAAGAGTGTGTGCCTTGCATTCCACACAAGGAGCGTGTGCCTTGCATTCTAAACAAGCAGTGTATGCCTTACATTCCATTCCAGGAGTTTGTGCGCTTTGTATTCCATGCCAGTAGTGTGTGCCTTGCATTCCATGCCAGAAGTGTGTGCCTTGCATTCCACACATGGAGTGTGTGCCTTTCATTCCATGCCAAGAGAGTATGCCTTGCATTCCATGCTAGAAGATATCCCATCCTCCTTAATCTTGTATATCTTTGCAAGTCAAATATCTCCACTAACGCCAAAACTAGGAACTTAAATCTTCTCCAGCACATAATTAAAATGCACTGGAAAGTTAAATATATTACCCTGCACCTACCCCATCTCTGGAAAAGACTTCCTCTCCAAGTTAAATAAATTGGCATCTTAGCATGTTCAAATTAAATCTAGTTGATTGGATACATACCTATACATTTACTCAAGGGCTGACCTGCTTTGCTGTTCTTGAGAAAAGGAGGATTCAACATGAGGGTGGGGTGGGTACTAACAAAGTGTAAATGGTCTTGTGACTCAAACTGTCTTGTATATCCCATGATCCTATACTCCTACTGGTAACCAAGCTTGTGAATAACTACAAATTAGGTGCTGTTTTCAACTTACTCAATGATATCCAAATCCTCTAGCATAATTTAGGTCAGACTTGCACGTAGGGACTTAATTATGGGCTCATCCAAGTGCTATGCAGTACAGCAGAGTTATGTCAGCAAGACCCTACTATTTTTCCAATAATATCACTTGTATTGTTTAAAGCAGACCCCATTATTAGAAACCTGAGTACCCAAATTGACTGTGAGCTCTCTTTTGGCCACCATGTCCGAGTTGTGGGTTGTGAGCTTAACCCATTCTGGTGAGTGTGGGAAGACAGTATTTATTTGCTTGGTCATTAAGTGGTTCATACAAATGTGATTATAAAGTTCATGTTGCTGTTTGTAAAACAATAATGTGTTTTGGTAAGAATATATTTTTAAAGAGAAGCAGAGTTACATGAGCATGATTATGGGAGCTTCCAAATGATTGATATAGTTTTGCCATTTCAGACAGGAGGCAGTGGTCAGTGATACTACAACACAGAGTATTTGTTGTGTTTTTTTGAAAAAGCACACAGTATGTCTATACATTTGAGGAGTCAGTTTATTTTCTAAAGAAATACATAAGCCAAGATGGAGAAGTTAAATTACAAGAATAAAAAAGAAACAATCACCAATGCTGGGTAAAGTGCCTTGATAGAGCAAAAACAGCAAAGCAGCAAATGACGAAATAGCAAGATAAGCTCAAAGGCACACCAATAGCACAAACTCCAAAAATCCTTAGCGAAAAACCTTTATTGTGGCAGAACTGCATCAAGAGTAAGCGCTTTCACGTTCAGATAACGCTTCTTCAGACTTCAATGTTAAATGAATAAATTTCTAACATTTATATACATTTTATGAAAACTCAATTAATTAATCAAACAATTAACTTCATAGACTTTTAAAGTGCTAGTGCTCAACGTGCATGAGTATGCAGCAAATATCTAGAACAATTAAAAAAAAAAAAAAAGGAATAAAGACACAACATTATGTAAAAACTGAGTTATTAAATTGATTGAAGTAGAACTGTGTACATAAAAAACATATTAAAAACACATTAACTACTTATTTAAAAACAACTTTTAATATTTTAATGTTTAAAAGCCTTAGCTGCTAAAAAGGGTTTTAGAGTAATTTTATCATTTAAGCCATGTATGTGTGCCTGAAGTCTAAGAATCCACCTGTTCTCTGCTTCCTCTGTACGATTCTTAACATTCCCTAGTCTACTGTCAACCTTAACCAATTCTAAAACCTTAAACTTAAAATGATGAGTTGTCCCTTCTTCCATAACATGTTTTGCTAGGGCGTTAGTGGCGTCTTCCTTGTTAATAGCATATATATGCTCTCTTATACGCTCACGCAGAGTGCGATTTGTTTTGCCTACATAATATTTTAAGCATAACTGACATTGAGCTAAATATATTAGATTCTTAGACCTACAGTCAGTGTAGCTTTTAAAAGTGTAGGATCTGCCAGTATAGGGATGAATAAATGCATTTTCTGTGGTTATAAACCTGCATTGATTACACGTCCGACAGGGAAAGGTACCTTCCCTCTGTGACCTAGGACCTTCTGCATTTGTCCTTTCATAGCATAAAAGTCTTTTAAGGGACTTTAAATTCTTATATGCTATATTTGGTGTTCCTTTGACTAGTGTCTTGATTTTCTCATCCATAGTTAAAATCTTCCAATTGTTTTCTATTATCTTTTTTATTTGGCTATTCCTATTAGTATAAGGTATGATAAGTCTATTTACAGAAGTAGGTGTGTCTTTCTTATTCTTATTAATAATGCTCGATTTGTTATAATAAAATGGACGACCTCTGTCTTTTCTCAATTCACCTGCCATAGTTATAGTGTTGTGCACTTCTAGTTTATTATGTCCTCTATGTACAAAATTCTTTTCTAAGATATCTTTCTGTTCTTCAAATGCTCTCTCATCAGTGGTCAGTTTAGAGACTCTTAGGGTCTGATTCATTACCACATTTTTGTGAACATGTCATGGGTGCATGCTGGTGCGGTGGAGTAGATTATTCCTCCAGCATGACTTCCTATACATTCCCGTATTTACACCTTTAGGTCCCTTGGTTAACAAAACATCAAGGAATTGTATCATCTCATGTGAATAGGTGCTCTCAAATTCTAGGAAATTAGTAGTCCCATTTATATATTGTATAAACTCATTTAGCTGATCCACTGTTCCTCTCCATAACAAAAAGACGTCATCTACAAAACGACAATAATGTATTATATGTTCACTGTAGACTGTATTGTTGACCACATATGCTTCTTCCCAATATGCCAACACTAGGTTGGCATATGAGTTTGCACATGGGGTTCCCATTGCTACCCCCTTTCGTTGTAAATAATAATTATTGTCATATAACATAGCATTATTTTCTAAAACTATTTCAAGTAGAGACGTCCATCTAATAATTTTATCATTATCTATGCCATGGTTCAAAAGAAATAATCTCAAAAATTCGATCCCAGTGTTGTTTGGGATCGATGTGAATAGAGATTTCACATCTAAGGTAACAAAGACATCACCAGTTGCAATATGGTGCTGCTCATTACATCTTGCTAACTTTTCTATAAATTGTTGTGTATCCTTTAGAATATGTTCGGTACTATTGACTAGTGGTTTAAACTGTTTATCTAGAAAAATTGATAGGGACTCAGTCAACCACCCTTTACTGGAGACAATAGGTCTTAGGGGTGGATTATTCAATTCCTTATGTATTTTTGGGAGGCCCCTAAACATGGGTACTAATGGATTCTCAATGAGGAAATATCTATACAAATTCATATCAATAACATTGGTAAGAAGCAAGTCATATAGCTGCGCATATACACTTTTAATCAATTTATTTAGTGAACTTGCACTTAATAGTGTATAGGTATCTGTTTCTGCAAGCATAGAAGATATTTTATTGTCATACATGTCTCTGTCCATAACAACTATGGCTCCCCCCTTGTCAGCTTGTCTTATCACTATCTCTTTATTACGTTGTAAGCTTGAAATAGCTGCTTTCTCTTTGGTAGTTATATTAAAGAAATCAGGTTTCCCTGTGTTATTGCTATAGAGCTCAATTAAATCATGTTCGCAGGCACGTTCAAAAACCTCAAGTAGAGGATGCTGTACAGGAATGAACGTAGAGGGTTTCCTAAAGGTACTTATACTATCTACACAATTTGTATTCACTTTATCGTCACCATACATCATTTTTAAAGCTATATTTCTAGTAAACATTTTAATGTCCACTATGAACTCAGTAACATCAGTAAAGCCCGATGGAATGAAACTTAGTCCTTTGTTGAGAATAAATAATTCGCTGTCATTAAGTTTATATCTGGAGATATTGACAACTAGGTCTTGTGTACTGACCTTAGTGCTTTCCTCTGATTCTCGTATATCTCCTCTGTCCCCTTTCTTTTTCTGTTGGTGTTGTTGAAAGTCCAGGTTTTCGTTTCCACAGGCTTGAATGGAAGTGGAAAGGAGGGAAAGTCTGTATGGGGTAAAAAAACATCATTCTCTTCTTCCCTTACGATAACATCAACCAGAGCTAACGCTGGTGATTTCCTCCTGGCTTCCAAATTGGGACTTGGGTTGTTACTTCCCTTAGTGGTCGTTGTAGGTGCAGGAATATCGCCCGTATCGTTCAAATGAACCATAGCTTCAATCGTGACCTGTCGTTTGGTATTGATTCCTGATGTCGTCATCTGGGGGCCAATATTGAATTAGTCTCATCCGGAATGGATGATGCGCTTCGTGGAGATCTTGTGGAGTATTAGGTCATCTGTTGGAGCATTTGGCGATGTGAAGCACCTTCATTTGTATTGTGCTTTACAGGAACACTATTTTTACTGTTAGAAACATTATGTACAAACTTATTAACTTTATCTCTCGGCCACGAGAACACATTGCCATTTTGGAAGTCCACATAATCTCTCTCTAGTTTTCTCTTTTTATCTTGGATCAATTTCTGATCGATGGAACAGAGCATGATATTCAGATCGTCATATAACATGCTCAATTCCTGTTGATCAAGTAAGTCCAATAGCTCTCTCTCTAGAGTAGAGATTTCTTTAGATAAAGTTCCTAATAAAATATCATATTGCTCAATTAATATGTCAATATACCCAAAGCTCATTTCTAAATTTAATTTCTGCCATTTAGATAACAAACTCAGGTTCGAGTTCCCAAAGGTGGGCATCTTTAGGACTCTAAGCCCTCTTGGTACTAGTCGGAACCTCTTACAGGCTTCCATATGTGACTTCTGCCACTGAACACTCTTTAACTTATGCAGTTTATTCTCCAAGCGTCGGGTAATAAAGATTATGTCCATATCCTGTTTACGATTAATGTTCGCAGTATCAGGGCTGTTCAAATCAGTAGCCGTTAGCTTCAGAAGCGGATTCACATTCATTTCAAGTAAGCTGTGCAGACTAAACTTCTTATTAACTGATGGTAGATTTGAATTCTTACTTGCTTCAGCGGCCATGTCCCAGCAGAAGGTCAAAAATAAAACGAATAAAAAAGAAACAATCACCTATGCTGGGTAAAGTGCCTTGATAGAGCAAAAACAGCAAAGCAGCAAATGACGAAATAGCAAGATAAGCTCAAAGGCACACCAATAGCACAAACTCCAAAAATCCTTAGCGAAAAACCTTTATTGTGGCAGAACTGCATCAAGAGTAAGCGCTTTCACGTTCAGATAACGCTTCTTCAGACTTCAATGTTAAATGAATAAATTTCTAACATTTATATATATTTTATGAAAACTCAATTAATTAATCAAACAATTAACTTCATAGACTTTTAAAGTGCTAGTGCTCAACGTGCATGAGTATGCAGCAAATATCTAGAACAATTAAAAAAAAAAAAAAAAAAAAAAAAAGGAAAAAAGACACAACATTATGTAAAAACTGAGTTATTAAATTGATTGAAGTAGAACTGTTAGGTCTAAGAATCTAATATATTTAGATCAATGTCAGTTATGCTTAAAATATTATGTAGGCAAAACAAATCGCACTCTGCGTGAGCGTATAAGAAAGCATATATATGCTATTAACAAGGAAGACGCCACTAACGCCCTAGCAAAACATGTTATGGAAGAAGGGTCAACTCATCATTTTAAGTTTAAGGTTTTAGAATTGGTTAAGGTTGACAGTAGACTAGGGAATGTTAAGAATCGTACAGAGGAAGCAGAGAACAGGTGGATTCTTAGACTTCAGGCACACATACATGGCTTAAATGATAAAATTACTCTAAAACCCTTTTTAGCAGCTAAGGCTTTTAAACATTAAAATATTAAAAGTTGTTTTTAAATAAGTAGTTAATGTGTTTTTAATATGTTTTTTATGTACACAGTTCTACTTCAATCAACTTAATAACTCAGTTTTTACATAATGTTGTGTCTTTTTTCCTTTTTTTTTTTTTTTTAATTGTTCTAGATATTTGCTGCATACTCATGCACGTTGAGCACTAGCACTTTAAAAGTCTATGAAGTTAATTGTTTGATTAATTAATTGAGTTTTCATAAAATGTATATAAATGTTAGAAATTTATTCATTTAACATTGAAGTCTGAAGAAGCGTTATCTGAACGTGAAAGCGCTTACTCTTGATGCAGTTCTGCCACAATAAAGGTTTTTCGCTAAGGATTTTTGGAGTTTGTGCTATTGGTGTGCCTTTGAGCTTATCTTGCTATTTCGTCATTTGCTGCTTTGCTGTTTTTGCTCTATCAAGGCACTTTACCAGCATAGGTGATTGTTTCTTTTTTATTCGTTTTATTTTTGACCTTCTGCTGGGACATGGCCGCTGAAGCAAGTAAGAATTCAAATCTACCATCAGTTAATAAGAAGTTTAGTCTGCACAGCTTACTTGAAATGAATGTGAATCCGCTTCTGAAGCTAACGGCTACTGATTTGAACAGCCCTGATACTGCGAACATTAATCGTAAACAGGATATGGACATAATCTTTATTACCCGACGCTTGGAGAATAAACTGCATAAGTTAAAGAGTGTTCAGTGGCAGAAGTCACATATGGAAGCCTGTAAGAGGTTCCGACTAGTACCAAGAGGGCTTAGAGTCCTAAAGATGCCCACCTTTGGGAACTCGAACCCGAGTTTGTTATCTAAATGGCAGAAATTAAATTTAGAAACGAGCTTTGGGTATATTGACATATTAATTGAGCAATATGATATTTTATTAGGAACTTTATCTAAAGAAATCTCTACTCTAGAGAGAGAGCTATTGGACTTACTAGATCAACAGGAATTGAGCATGTTATATGATGATCTGAATATCATGCTCTGTTCCATCGATCAGAAATTGATCCAAGATAAAAAGAGAAAACTAGAGAGAGATTATGTGGACTTCCAAAATGGCAATGTGTTCTCGTGGCCGAGAGATAAAGTTAATAAGTTTGTACATAATGTTTCTAACAGTAAAAATAGTGTTCCTGTAAAGCACAATACAAATGAAGGTGCTTCACATCGTCAAATGCTCCAACAGATGACGAATACTCCACAAGATCTCCACGGAAGCGTATCATCCATTCCGGATGAGACTAATTCGAATATTGGCGCTCCCCAGATGACGACATCAGGAATCAATACCAAACGACAGGTCACGATTGAAGCTATGGTTCATTTGAACGATACGGGCGATATTCCTGCACCTACAACGACCACTAAGGGAAGTAACAACCCAAGTCCCAATTTGGAAGCCAGGAGGAAATCACCAGCGGTTAGCTCCGTGGTTGATGTTATCGTAAGGGAAGAAGAGAATGATGTTTTTTTACCCCATACAGACTTTCCCTCCTTTCCACTTCCGTTCAAGCCTGTGGAAACGAAAACCTGGACTTTCAACAACACCAACAGAAAAAGAAAGGGGACAGAGGAGATATACGAGAATCAGAGGAAAGCACTAAGGTCAGTACACAAGACCTAGTTGTCAATATCTCCAGATATAAACTTAATGACAGCGAATTATTTATTCTCAACAAAGGACTAAGTTTCATTCCATCGGGCTTTACTGATGTTACTGAGTTCATAGTGGACATTAAAATGTTTACTAGAAATATAGCTTTAAAAATGATGTATGGTGACGATAAAGTGAATACAAATTGTGTAGATAGTATAAGTACCTTTAGGAAACCCTCTACGTTCATTCCTGTACAGCATCCTCTACTTGAGGTTTTTGAACGCGCCTGCGAACGTGATTTAATTGAGCTCTATAGCAATAACACAGGGAAACCTGATTTCTTTAATATAACTACCAAAGAGAAAGCAGCTATTTCAAGCTTACAACATAATAAAGAGATAGTGATAAGACAAGCTGACAAGGGGGGAGCCATAGTTGTTATGGACAGAGACATGTATGACAATAAAATATCTTCTATGCTTGCAGAAACAGATACCTATACACTATTAAGTGCAAGTTCACTAAATAAATTGATTAAAAGTGTATATGCGCAGCTATATGACTTGCTTCTTACCAATGTTATTGATATGAATTTGTATAGATATTTCCTCATTGAGAATCCATTAGTACCCATGTTTAGAGGCCTCCCAAAAATACATAAGGAATTGAATAATCCACCCCTAAGACCTATTGTCTCCAGTAAAGGGTGGTTGACTGAGTCCCTATCAATTTTTCTAGATAAACAGTTTAAACCACTAGTCAATAGTACCGAACATATTCTAAAGGATACACAACAATTTATAGAAAAGTTAGCAAGATGTAATGAGCAGCACCATATTGCAACTGGTGATGTCTTTGTTACCTTAGATGTGAAATCTCTATTCACATCGATCCCAAACAACACTGGGATTGAATTTTTGAGATTATTTCTTTTGAACCATGGCATAGATAACGATAAAATTATTAGATGGACGTCTCTACTTGAAATAGTTTTAGAAAATAATGCTATGTTATATGACAATAATTATTATTTACAACGAAAGGGGGTAGCAATGGGAACCCCATGTGCAAACTCATATGCCAACCTAGTGTTGGCATATTGGGAAGAAGCATATGTGATCAACAATACAGTCTACAGTGAACATATAATACATTATTGTCGTTTTGTAGATGACGTCTTTTTGTTATGGAGAGGAACAGTGGATCAGCTAAATGAGTTTATACAATATATAAATGGGACTACTAATTTCCTAGAATTTGAGAGCACCTATTCACATGAGATGATACAATTCCTTGATGTTTTGTTAACCAAGGGACCTAAAGGTGTAAATACGGGAATGTATAGGAAGTCATGCTGGAGAAATAATCTACTCCACCGCACCAGCATGCACCCACGACATGTTCACAAAAATGTGGTAATGAATCAGACCCTAAGAGTCTCTAAACTGACCACTGATGAGAGAGCATTTGAAGAACAGAAAGATATCTTAGAAAAGAATTTTGTACATAGAGGACATAATAAACTAGAAGTGCACAACACTATAACTATGGCAGGTGAATTGAGAAAAGACAGAGGTCGTCCATTTTATTATAACAAATCAAGCATTATTAATAAGAATAAGAAAGACACACCTACTTCTGTAAATAGACTTATCATACCTTATACTAATAGGAATAGCCAAATAAAAAAGATAATAGAAAACAATTGGAAGATTTTAACTATGGATGAGAAAATCAAGACACTAGTCAAAGGAACACCAAATATAGCATATAAGAATTTAAAGTCCCTTAAAAGACTTTTATGCTATGAAAGGACAAATGCAGAAGGTCCTAGGTCACAGAGGGAAGGTACCTTTCCCTGTCGGACGTGTAATCAATGCAGGTTTATAACCACAGAAAATGCATTTATTCATCCCTATACTGGCAGATCCTACACTTTTAAAAGCTACACTGACTGTAGGTCTAAGAATCTAATATATTTAGCTCAATGTCAGTTATGCTTAAAATATTATGTAGGCAAAACAAATCGCACTCTGCGTGAGCGTATAAGAGCGCATATATACGCTATTAACAAGGAAGACGCCACTAACGCCCTAGCAAAACATGTTATGGAAGAAGGGTCAACTCATCATTTTAAGTTTAAGGTTTTAGAATTGGTTAAGGTTGACAGTAGACTAGGGAATGTTAAGAATCGTACAGAGGAAGCAGAGAACAGGTGGATTCTTAGACTTCAGGCACACATACATGGCTTAAATGATAAAATTACTCTAAAACCCTTTTTAGCAGCTAAGGCTTTTAAACATTAAAATATTAAAAGTTGTTTTTAAATAAGTAGTTAATGTGTTTTTAATATGTTTTTTATGTACACAGTTCTACTTCAATCAACTTAATAACTCAGTTTTTACATAATGTTGTGTCTTTTTTCCTTTTTTTTTTTTTTTTAATTGTTCTAGATATTTGCTGCATACTCATGCACGTTGAGCACTAGCACTTTAAAAGTCTATGAAGTTAATTGTTTGATTAATTAATTGAGTTTTCATAAAATGTATATAAATGTTAGAAATTTATTCATTTAACATTGAAGTCTGAAGAAGCGTTATCTGAACGTGAAAGCTCTTACTCTTGATGCAGTTCTGCCACAATAAAGGTTTTTCGCTAAGGATTTTTGGAGTTTGTGCTATTGGTGTGCCTTTGAGCTTATCTTGCTATTTCGTAAATTACAAGAATACTACGCAGCATTGAACTATCTCTGTCATGCCCTGTTTCAAGGTTAAGTAGCGCTGTATCATTGTAGAAGAAAAGAAATAGTGGGGAATGGAATCTAAAAATCCATCTTGATTCTTCTGCTGTGTACGACATGATTAATACTTCACATGGGGTAGTGAAGAATTCTGCAACCCGACACATACAAAAATGACATGAACTTTGTAGAAAGGTTACTTTTTGCATCTGAGGGTGACATAACTTAAGTACCAATAGGGAATCACTTCTTCTCTGGGAAGGTGGTGATACCAAGGAGTGCCTGCCTCACAGAGTTGAAAACTCTCTACAATGGATGGGTTTAAAATATAATGAAATAATTGGTGTGTTTGTGTGCCATAAGGAGAGGACACAAGACTGATCAGCTGCAGGTGGGGTATGTAAGTCAGTGCGATGGACCTTAGTCTTCAGGTGGGTATGTAAGTCAGTGCGATGGACCTTAGTCTTCAGGTGGGCATGTAAGTCAGTGCGATGGACCTTAGTCTTCAGGCGGGCATGTAAGTCAGTGCGATGGACCTTAGTCTTCAGGTGGGCATGTAAGTCAGTGCGATGGACCTTAGTCTTCAGGTGGGCATGTAAGTCAGTGCGATGGACCTTAGTCTTCAGGTGGGCATGTAAGTCAGTGCGATGGACCTTAGTCTTCAGGTGGGCATGTAAGTCAGTGCGATGGACCTTAGTCTTCAGGTGGGGTATGTAAGTCAGTGCGATGGACCTTAGTCTTCAGGTGGGCATGTAAGTCAGTGCGATGGACCTTAGTCTTCAGGTGGGCATGTAAGTCAGTGCGATGGACCTTAGTCTTCAGGTGGGCATGTAAGTCAGTGCGATGGACCTTAGTCTTCAGGTGGGCATGTAAGTCAGTGCGATGGACCTTAGTCTTCAGGTGGGGTATGTAAGTCAGTGCGATGGACCTTAGTCTTCAGGTGGGCATGTAAGTCAGTGCGATGGACCTTAGTCTTCAGGTGGGCATGTAAGTCAGTGCGATGGACCTTAGTCTTCAGGTGGGCATGTAAGTCAGTGCAATAGACCTTAGTCTTCAGGTGGGCATGTAAGTCAGTGCGATGGACCTTAGTCTTCTTTAACCTTCAGCTACATATGTTTTAGCTTCACTTGTCTTGCTTAATGTTCTTCTGATTTTCTGTAAATCCAGATAATTTTATTCAGCATAAGCCATCTATTTTCTTAGATTAGTTTCGGTTATTTTTATTTATTTATCTTTTACTGTTACCCCCTAACCGGGAAAAGCCGAAAGACACAACATCTTTTACTGTTACATTCTAGAAAGATAGCACATAGTGTTTCAGGTGGCACTGAACACATCAGCATCACATTGCAACTCACATCTTACCCAGTTACATGTCTGCTTGCTATAATGTGCGCTCATTTAGTTCCAGCCCATCTTGATGCAGTCAATTTACCCAAAATACCTGATGTGGGACCTTTGTCAAATGAAAGAGCAGTATTGTTCAAAGGTTATGAATCAAAATTCTCATAAGAGAGGTGAACTGCTCAGGTGGGCGAGAGTGCATCATAAAAAGTTGCCAAACTAAACCCAAAAATATTCTACTCAAACAATGCACTTCACAAAACAACAAACTTCAGATAAAATCTATTTATTCAAGAACTATTCCATACCACTGTCTCTGGGTTCCCAATGTTCTGTTCAACTTCCTTAAATGTGATCCTCAGAGCAGTAAGAATTTAAGTATGATTTCATGGAAATATATGTGACAATGTGAGGTATTGCCAGTTATGCCAGGAGAAGTACGGCAGTGGATGTGTAGCATATGCCAGTACAGCTAGCTGGAATTTTGTAAAGAATTATATGTCATTTGTGCATCAAACTGATTTGTACAGATGCCTGTGTTAAAAATGTATTTGTAAAGTTACTTGTGTTAAAAATGTACAACAGTGGGTCCTGACTGTATTGTAACTGAATTAAATATATATGTTTTAACAGAGGATACTGGAAGACAAGAGGTTAATCTCAGTCCAGCTAACTTTAAAAAATAGTTTGAAATTAAATTACCTGGTAGGCCATAAAGATTGTATCTTACAGTTCTGATTGCAGCCAGAAATGAACTGTTGTGAAAACAGGGACTAGAAATCCTTGCTGTATTGTCCATAGCAGTGAACTAATTGCTACCCTGGAAAGGGGGGAAGTGTTGAAATGGCTTTATGGTTTCCAGATGCTAATAACATATCTTAGCAAAGCTCTATGCATGTGTATGGTAATATATATGTGTGCAATTCTGATTCAGTTTCCAGTAATGAGGGTAGTATGGGAACCAGAAATCAGATGACCAGGTATACATGATGTCATTCTGTAATTCTTCACAAAAATGATATTTTAATGACAAAAGAGAGAGAAGTCTCAGAGCACTTTGTTTTTGGAACCTGACAAAGAAGGACCCCTCACCTACTTTATTTTGTCTTGCTCTAGTAAGTGACCAATGAATAGTAATTCATTAGATCAGTCAACAAAATATAGTGAGATTACTTAAGTACTGTTTTTCTGTATCTGCGTGAATCTCTTCCTCTGCATTATTTTATTATTTCCTGTGATGGAAATTCTGGTGTTCATTGTAAATAGTTATTCTGTATTTTCATGTTCTTTTATTTATTATTAAATATATTTAAACTTTTCATTGTGGCTGGTGCTTTAGAGAATATTTAATCTTTGAGAGTACTCATATTTATTTGGTGACTCTGTGGCCACTCCTGAAAGCCTTAATGCATTAGTCAAACACTATCATTTGTATCAGTATTAATTTCACTCAATGTAATTGGGTACCCTTGTAAGAGCCTTAGAGTAGCTGACTTTGGAGTGTCTGATGGCAGTAAATACGTTATAGTCTGGGTGGAATGGGGAAAAGCTAAATCTGTGCCAGCTATTCCCAGGTGTGTGTGTGTGTGTGTGTGTGTGTGTGTGTGTGTGTGTGTGTGTGTGTGTGTGTGTATGTGTGTGTGTGTGTGTGTGTGTGCAAGCAAATCAAATCTCAGAGTGTGTGCATCAGCTGCTTGAAACAGGGACACAGAACACTGGTTTCACAGAGAGTGTGGCAGAGGACTTGGCTTGGACACTCAGCTGAGGAATCAACACTACAGCTGTGCCAGTGGAGGCTCTTATTTTGGACTTGGAGCGAGAGAGAGAAAACTCAGACCTTAGAATAAGTGTGTTTCCTGTGTGCTCTTAAGGGAAATTGTGCTTGATGCAGAGAGATGCATCTGGAAATACTGGCCAGTGTCAGTGGTGAGGATTCAGGCTCTTTGATTACTGTCCCGGGGGGGGCATCATCATATATTCCAACTCCAAAATTGCTATATTGGGAGTTTTCCCTCTGCCCTGGTGTATAGTGGTGTCACAAGTACTACATCGCAGATGTGCAGTGAGGTTTACTCTCATGCAAAAAATGCTTTTTGGTTAAATCAACAAGCCTCATACTTCAAGGTTATGCTCTAAGGATCATCATTTTTGAGTTTTGGGACTGGCATTGAAGACTCTCACAGTTCTGATAGGATGCCCT
>NC_056750.1:9418914-9523914 GCF_019279795.1 Protopterus annectens | reverse complement strand
GACTGAAAGCCCTGTCACTGTACTCTGTATCATACAGGCTGCTAACAGGCAACTTGTGCCTGGCCTACAGAGCAGTCTCACACCATGCCCTAAAAAAATGCTGTACATCCGCAAAATCAAATGGGACAAGAATAACTCATTCCAGGGATCTCAGCCTAGCCTGTGATATTAACAGAACATGCTGGACAGACAGATACATCTCCCAGCAATTGCCACTCCTCTGGAATCAGCTCCCACTCCATGTGAAGCAAAGATGCTCAATGATCCTATTCAAGCTCGACCTTGACAACTGGATGGGTGACCGGAAATTCACCACAGGGGTGGCACCTATGTTCCTCATGGACAGGGGCAGTCGGTGCTGATCACAGAATTGCTCTAACAATGACCATCTAACTATGGTCATTAAGGGTAATCAGGTTATTACATGGCTAGGCTTGTAAAGGCATTAGGGCCATTAGCCTAGTAACCTCCTATGAACTTATAAAATATGGACCATAATAAGTTAAACTCCATTTGAAAACTGAATATCCTTTTATAATTTACTAAAATTCAATGATTTAGAGAAACTACTTAGAGGGTGAAAAAGAAGAGCTGACACAAAACAGAAAAGAAAAAAGTATACTTAGAAAGAAGAACACCGAAAAACAGAAAAAAATAAAAACTATCGCATATAATGTGTATGTCCATAATCTTAAATGGTGAAGATCTGCTTTGGATGTTTACACCAGAAAAACTTGTATTACGTTCCCTGCTACCATGTGATGCTCACATCAGATCCTTTGCTATTATAAAAGTTATATATCTAGTTGCCCAGTTGTAAGACCCTTCATATGTAAACCAGCTGCACAAAATTGTAGGACAAATATACGTAAGGTACCCGTCAGCATACAAAGAAATTTCAGCTACATTAAAATGGACTATAACTGTAAGAAAACATACTCTTTAAATTCAGCTAGCCAAATTCAGTTGTTTTTGCCTGATTCAAATGAATTCTTTGAAAATATCATCACTGAATCCTTTAAACCACTGTTATACAATAAATGACATAGAAAACCCATAAAAACAGTTAGAACAATTATCATACCATTCAGCAAAAACACGGCCCCTACTGATTACCACATTAACGACAACCCCCTAAGCACACAACCTGTGGTGAGAGACCTGGGTACATAAGTTGACAACAATCTCACATTTGACAATCATGTAGCGGTAGTGGTCAGAAAAACCTTTTACTTGGTTCATCTCATAAGTAAAGGGATTGCATCCAAAAATAAAAAAGAGGTTATTACCTCTCTGTACTCCTCCATCATTACGCCAATAATTGAGTACAATGCCCCATTTGGTATGTACCTCTCCAAACATCTGCACCAACTGGAAAGGCAACACAAACACATCACAAAGAGAATCCATGGCCTCCAACACCTGTCCTATGTGGACAGGCTCAAATCACTATCACTCTACTCTCTATCGTACAGATTGCTCAGAGGTAACCTGTGTCTCACCTACAAGTCAATCTCAGACCCTGCTCTACTAGAAAGGCTCCATATCCGTAAATCCAACTCCTCACATAGTACACGATCGAAATACTTAAATCTAATATGTGACATTAACAAAACCTGCTGGAGAGACAGGTTTGTCTCCAAGAGGCTGCCGCGGGTCTGGAATAGACTCCCCATATACATCAAGCAAAGTACGTCACTGACCTTCTTCAAGTGCAACCTTGATGAGTGGATGAGCAACCACAAATTTTGTCCCAGGGGTTCCACCTGTGTCCCTCATTAACAGGGGTGACAGGTGCTGATTGTGGTTTATTTTCTGTGGATAATCTCTTGGCTAGGCTTGTAAGGGCCCCAGTGCCATTAGCCTAGTAATGTTCTATGATCCTAAGATCAAGCCTCTCTCCTGGAGTGCCATGTGGGTGACTTGACCTCCAGACCTCCAGACCACCCCACTTATTACCATACCATTACAGCTGTGTAAGAGTGGATAAACTATTAAATAATACTGTACAAAGGAAGGAACACCTAAATGATGAGTGTCAACAAAAGAAAGAAAGACACACTTACCTGTAAGAGCCTTCAACCAGAAAAATAGAGAAACTTACCTAAAAACAAAAAGAAAAACACAGAGTCAGAACTATGTTTTTTCTATGTCTGAATATGTGATGTTAAGCAGCTTTCACTGCACTTCTGCAAAATGTAATCCTTTCACTATAACCACATAAATTTTGAACTCATTTCAAGAGAGAAAACCTCTATTTCAATAATTACAGTACTATAAATCTGGCTATGGCCTGGGTTGTGGCTGAAAAAGGTCCTAGGACCAGCCCACCCACCTAGTCAACAATTTTAAATGAAAAAAAGCAAAACTAAATATTACATGGAAGTTACAAAATGTTTAAATGTCTAGAACTTACAAAACTATTTTAATCAGAATTTATTTAATATCATTTTCATTATTATTATTATTTTGATACCTACATGTGTGCGGGCACACACACACACACACACACACACACACACACTCACACTCACAGAGACACACAGACACACACACACACACACTCACAGAGACACATGCATGTATGTGCGCATGGATATCTATAAATATGTAATAAGAGTAGGACTGCTATGTTGAAACATCTGGAGAGAAGAGCACAGCTGGAGTCTGGGCTGTCAGGTGTGCCTAATTTTGACATTAAGACTGTGACTGTTAAAAATCCATAAACTGGGTTATGGTGTGGAAATAAATTAAATACAGCAAGCTGATGCAAACCTGCAAATCCTCTATAACAGAGAAACACATGCATCCATTGGGCTCCTGCAAACTGAAACTCCATGAAAACTTAATGAATGTATTGGACTGTTGCACAGTTTCCAAGGTGAGACAGATTTTACCCTGCAAAGTTACCTGCTTTACTTGATTACTCCTTTCAGTACATTTTTGATGGTAGCAGCAGCCAGATTATTTGTTCCCATATGTATAGTCAAATATGTTTATTTCACATTTTTAATTACTTTTAACAGGGCAAGGTTTGCTCCATTCACTGTTTGACTTTGTTAGTCTCCATACAGACTATCTCTTCCCCTACCAACATAAACATTTAGCTTCACATGCAACAGAAATTCCCAGTATAAGTATACCATCTGCCCCATTCATGCATTTCTTGTTCCCCTTACCAAACCATTCACTCATTCTCACATGATGCTGGCTTGGTACCACTGCCACCAAATGTGAAGGTGACCTGTAACTTCCCCTAAATGTGACACCCAGGTGACAGGATGCCACTTACTGACACTAAGATGACTGGCATTGATGGGGTTTGAGGCAAGCAGCTACATTCATTAGGTGCTCAAAACCACCTCAGCATTCTCCTCCGCATCTTGTCAGACAGTCATTCTGATTCAAGATGATCCCAGATTACTAAACTCCTCACTTCATGAAAGACAGTGAGCATAGCAGCCCTGTGAAGGAAGTTTCTTTTCATCCTTTCGGTTTCCACCTGAAGTTCATAGCCATTGGTGAGGTTGGGGGCATAAGCTGACCTGTAAACTGAGAGCTTCATCCTAGGATTCAGGTCTTGCTCCCCCCCTACATTCCAGTAGAACACCTGCAGATGACCCCAGTGCAGTCGTGTGCCGGTCACTTTCCTCATCCTCATTACTCTCACTGCTGTCCCCAGTGAAACCATATGCTGGTCACTCTCCAAATCCCCTTTACCTTCACTGCTGCTGCCAATGCACCCATCTGCTGGTCGCTCTTCTCATCCCATTTTCCCTCACTGATGCCCACAAAGCAGCCATCGGCTGTTCACTCTCCTCTTCCCGTTTACCTTCACTGCTGCCTCATCCCCTTTAGCCTCACTCGTGAATGAGACTTGGAGATACTTGAACACCTTCTGGTCTATTTTTGGGAGATATCCATGGTTTCTGATTTAGAGATACTCAATTTCATTCAAACTGTTTCATCCTTACGTGATCTACTCCACTGCAGGACAAGGATCACAGTCATCACCAGCAGTGATCCACTTTGCTGTAGGGTAGAGATCATTGATCTCCTCAGCAGTGATCTACCCCACTACAGAATAGAGATCACAGTCATCCTCAGCAGTGATCCACTTCAGTGTAGGATAGAGATCATTAATCTCCTCAGCAGTGATCTACATCATTGCAGGATAGAGATCACAGTCATCCTCAGCAGTTATCCACTTCAATGTAGCACACAGATCACAGTTATCCAGAGCAGTGATCCACTCTACTCCAGTACAAGATGAAAAATCACATTCATCTTCAACTGTGATTCACTGCCTGAGATTTCTTGAGATGTGATCCACTTCATTGCAGGACAGAGATCATGGATATCCTCAGCAGTGATCCACTCCATTGAAAGATTGAGATCACAGTCATCCCCAACAATGATCAAATCCAGTGCAGGAGAGAGATCATGGGTATTCTCAGCAGTGATCCACTCCATTGCAGGACAGAGATAATGTATAGCC
The DNA here is from genome assembly GCF_019279795.1 of Protopterus annectens. NCBI lineage: Eukaryota > Metazoa > Chordata > Ceratodontiformes > Protopteridae > Protopterus > Protopterus annectens. The sequence continues at coordinate 9,519,416 of NC_056750.1, read as the reverse complement.
TTATCAGTGATCCACACAGTGAAGGACACAGATCACAATCACTCTCAGCAGTGATCTGCTTCAATGCAGAACACATATCACAGTTATCCCCAGCTGTGATCTACTCCACTCCAGTACAAGATGGAAATCACAGTCATCCTCAGTGTGATCCAAGCCTTTGCAGGACAAGGATCACACTGATTACAGGCCAAGAGGACAACATCATCTGCAAACAATAGAAAAGCAACTCTCATGTCCACATATCAGATACACTCCAAACCTTGACTCACCTTGATATCTTTGTTAGAAAAGTGACAAACAGGAGGGAAGACAAGATGCTGCCTTGATGGAATCCTATACCCACCTTAAACATATCTGATTTACAACCAAGAAAGCAAGCCCAGTTCTTTGTTGGTAAAATGCTGCATGTAGAAGGAAACACACTCATCTGCTTTATCTAATTAAACCTGTGAGTATTAATACCGAGTTACAGTAAGTGCATTGGCTATATACGTGTCTCAAGTATTTGAATACAGAAATTACCGAGGTAAACCACCACATGGGGCACAGTATACAGCTTAAATGTATGCCATACCCTTGGGTAAAGTGACAGTAGCCCAAGCTGTACTGATATCAGTGTTTCCATAAGGTGGAATTAGTTTAGGAAGTTTACAGTTACCTTCAGACTGTCAATTTTGTGCCAACTATATTTGTAAAAAAATAATCATTTAGTATTTGGAAAAAAGACGGCTGTCTCACATTGGAAGGTACATTGCTACATAGATAAGTACTGTTTCTGTGTAGTCTCCCATACAAGGAAATATACAGCAATCTCAGAAATCTTCTAAATCGGTAGTCACCTACCAGATAGCTGCTCTAATTATTTTCTTATCTTAGTACGTGGTGTACTAACTTAAAAATCAACATTTAGTTAGTCTGTTTCACAAAGACAGAACCAGCTGCCAGTTAATTTAAGAAATTGTCAGTCATCACTCACTTTCAAACATATCCTGTTAAGACACCAGCATTAGAATTTCAAATCTGCTGCTTGTGGGATTACTTACACAAAGTTTTCTAACTTTCCTTCAGTCTTCAACCCTTATATTGCATATTTCCAGCATAAGACCTTTTGTCAACTGACATCAGCTATTTATACCTCTTGTTGAGAATAGCTGGTCAGATAGTGAAACGGTAGGCAGGAAGACTGAGGAATTTAAATTGTATCTAGACGTATAAGCACTCTGTGAGTGTGAGTGTGTGTGTGTGTGTGTGTGTGTGTGTGTGTGTGTGTGTGTGTGTGTGTGTGTGTGTGTGTGTGTGTGTCAGGGGAGAAAGGCCTGGCAATCTGCTTCTGTTCCCTACTTGCTCAGTAAACTCAGCGGATTGTGGAGGTTGTTCATGGGGCACTACAGGAATCAGATACAATTCGTAAATGTGAATGGATGGATTTTTTCAGTTTCTACAGAAAAGGTGTTAGATTCTCATTGTCCTTATAGACCTTTTTGTTTTTATTAATATGTGATCTAAAACATGTACAAAAATGCCTGAAATTACAAAACATGTGTCACTGTGTGCCACTTCACTACAATTTAAGCAGGAGTACATAAGAAATAATTATAATTAATAAGTATTAAATAAATTTTGTATTTTATTAATGGATTACCTACATCACTTTGCAGTAAACTGCAGAAACAAATTATGTATGACGGTGTGTCCTTTTGTGGTTTTGCACGCTTACTGTAATAACGGTCAGGTATAAGTTATAACACATCTCAGTTCAAGTAAATTTGCTGGAAGTCACTTGCAATATTTGGCAAAAAAGGTTACAGTTAAAAATGGAAAAGAAGATTATGATTTTGTTTTTTATTTGGCATTTGTTTACTGGAAAAGTCCGACTGGGCCATAATGCAACCATTTTCAGTGGAGGCCTGAGGAGAAAAGCTCCGCAGTCATAGAAATTAAAACATCACATTGACAAAGTTGATACAAAGCATTTACATAACAGATGATTTACATAACAGAGTACCTTACATAATAGGACTATCAAAAAGGTGAATGTAAGTATAACTTGTTACATAAGTTGAAAAATAGATGAGGGAATACTCCTAAAACAAAAAAATATTACAAAGATTGAAAGAGTAGTATTAATGAAAGATATGGCAACTCATATAAGACATAACAAGATATTTCATGTGAGGCATACAACACTTTAAGTAACTTGACATAGAGTAGACATTTTGAAAGATAAAGCGATTTGCATGAGAGAGACATTACATGTTTGTAGAAGTGAAGGAATTAAGGCAAGACTGATAGAAGATAAGATAATCAGGGTGAGGTAGCCTCAGAAAAGTTGATTTGAGATATAATGGGTAATGGAAGGGAAGAAACTAAAGAGGTGGGATTGGGAGGAAGGGGGAAGGAGACTGAGGTAGAGGTCAGTAGATGGAGGCACTATACATAGGATAGACTGATACAGTAAAATTGGACAAATATTTCAATCAAGATTGGAGCAGGAGCAGATCCACAATCTTGCTAAGTATTCTTTAAAAAACATTTGAAATAGTGTAGGTTAGAGAATAGTCCTGGTAGTTAGGAGTACAGAGTTCCAAATGTTTGTGACTGAGTAGGAGGAAAGGCTTTGGCCTGTGGATTTGGTTGGATTATATATATATTGCGAGGAGTTGCTTATCTTCAGATCTGAGATTTCTGTTTGAGAAGTACAAGTTGATTATGGGGCTAAGAGCTGGAGACGCTAATGGTTTGTGAATTATTTTATATACTCTTATAAGCTGAATGTATTGAAGATTATCACATTTATACCTGTCATACAATAAAGCAGGCTTTGAAATTATTAACCTGTTTTTCATGATGAATTATTATTGCTGTGTGGAAGTAATATAATATCACCAAGAGATTTATAGGGCATATTCTTCTTACACTTGAAATTTATTATACTTAAGTAGGCTTTTAAGAGATCCTTCTAAAGTGTCACAGGTTTTTATTTAATAATTTGATCAGATATAGAGATAAGATAAGAGAAAGGTTAATAGCAAAGATTAAAATGTAATGTTTTTCAAACAATTGTAGAAGTTTCCATACTTAAGGTGACTATTATTACTTTTATATAGCATAACTTTGGGGACACATATTATAATTTCTACAGATGATTTATTCAAAGGAAAAAAATGGTTAGACTTTATTTGAAGAGGGTAACAGTATGTTTCATGCCACACAAAAGCTTGGAATTCATTTGCTCTTTTCTGTTACAGCAAAATAAATGCCCCAGCCCCCTGTGTACTGTTCTTAGGCCCTACACTAATGATGTATAAATGGAGAGTTGCTATACTCAAAGTTAGCAGAGCTAATGGTAATCCTTCAATAAAAAAACACTTATTTCAGTCTGCACCATTATATCGGTATGTAATAGGTGGCTTTTGCTCTGTTAGGATCAAACTGCTGTGACTGGAAAACATAGGGTTTTGACTTCTCATAGTAGGGAATTTGAAGAGACTAATTTTAGATATTGAATAGATCTGCCCCAGGTTATTTAAAGATAAGAAAACCCTGACCCCCCACATCTGTAACAAGGAGCACTGCTGGGATTTCATAGGTTTTACTCTGTGGTATGCGACTTAAGAACAAAGTCTACAAGTTGGAATTTTAGTTTTGAAGATGGTGGTCTTCTGGGCATATACTGTAGAAAAATAATATGCATGTTGATTAATTCTGAAGGTAAAAATGTCTATCAAACAGGACAGCTCACGAGTAAAGAGCCTCAGTAGAACAAAACATACAAATCCAAAAAAATCCAACGAGGCTCACCACAGCAATAAGAAGAAAACCAACGATACTTTATTCAGGATAAAAACTGCAGTAAAGGAGTAAGCACTTTCACGTTACAGGAACGCTTCTTCAGACTTTTCTGAAAAAGTCTGAAGAAGCGTTCCTGTAACGTGAAAGCGCTTACTCCTTTACTGCAGTTTTTATCCTGAATAAAGTATCGTTGGTTTTCTTCTTATTGCTGTGGTGAGCCTCGTTGGATAATTCTGAAGGTAGCTTAGCTAACTGGTGTATACCAGGATCATATTATGGATGGAGACATTGAATGAAATCAGAAGATTAGGCTGGGGTGTATTAGATGTTTTCCTCTATGTATGTTCACTTGAAGTTGTTCCCCCAAATGAGGCATGGTGGGATCAGATGAAGACCTAGAGGTGATTGCAAGGTTTCTGTCATCTGACTGCTACAAACTATGGTAGCAATATGGGACTAAGGACAGAGTCATGGACAGGTTTTGGTAAGGATGAAAATTATAGGAAAGAGTGGTATTTTTCCAGTAATATGTTGTCATAGGGAAATAGCAATGATGTGTTTATATCATAGGGCAATAACTTGTGCTTGACTCTGATGGTGGGTCTATAAGAATGAGGGACTGAAACATTGCCATTATACTAGTGGTCTGAAAACAAGATCTCAACTCTATGAGTAAATCTGTATGTGAGATGGCATTGAAAGAACATATATAAATTATTAGAATTGTACAGTGTCAGTGATGCAACAGGTAGCATATTTGCCATTAGTGCCGAAGGCTATGGGTTCTGTTCCCACACCAGGTAGATCTATTACTGACACTGCAGTGCAAAATAAAGAAGCTGATACACTGCTGAGTGTGTCATCCTTTGGATGAGATGTTAAACTGAGGCCCCATCTGCTTGAGTTGGTGGTAGTTCAGGTGGATCCCCATGGCCCCTGTTGAAAAGATAGGGGTCCTTTATTTATACACAAAACAACTCTTTACTGACAAAATATTATTTTGGTTTTACCATAACACATTGCAATAATAGTTCTAAAAGATGGAAATTCCACATTACTAACCTCTTTATGAGTTTTTTGAATTTTAAAAAGATATGCCATTTTGGGATAATCGACTCTGAAAAATTCTAATACAAGTAGGTCAATTTGACCCTGTTGCAGAAGATCCATGCTGTTACATATTTTTGAGTAGCATATTATTTATGTACAAGTTCTTCATTTTGATATTGTAAAGTGTTTTAACAATTTATTTATTTATTTGGTTAAATCAATTGTGTACAACATCACCAGTAGTATTGCTTTACGAATTAATTTATTTTTGTGTTACATGATTCAGTCTCTGCAATTATGGGGATATAAAATAGTGTATTTTAATTCCCTTTATCTCTGATGAAGTTCTAATAAACAAGAGAATGAAAGTGCTTAGAAAATGTATCACGTGCAATATGTGGTTTTACTAGTTCCAGTCATTATTATTTGTGAAGTGACTGCTGTTTTCATTCCATTTTACTGAAGGTGCTTTGTTCAGTTGTCACTTCCTTATTTCACACACTATCACATTCATAACCAATGCAAAGTGTATACAACTCATTGAGCATCCCTGTCTTACACCACTCTACATATGTACCTCTTGGCTTAACCAGCTATTTACAAGTATTTTGCTTTATTATTACTATACACTGACATGAACGGACGTTCCTTCATTGAAGGTTGTGCATTAGGCCCGGCAAGCCAGCACGTGAAACTCTACTGCCAATCTTTAGCGGACCGGAGTTCTGCTGTGGCGACCCCTAACTGGGAAAAGCTGAAAGACACAAACAAACATTACTATAAACTGTCATACATAATTTCTTAACTTTCTTAATTGTATTATATTCCTTCATTATTACCCCTAAGATTTCATGTCCAGTTATGCCAAATGCCTTATTAAGGTCTCCTGTCATGATTTTTTGCATCTTCCTTTCTGTTGGTAATATCATCCACAATTTCTCTAACTATCATTAATAGTTCTTGGTATGGCTAGGAGACTGGCATAATAGTTAAGTTATTTGCCTGCCAGACACAAGGTGCAATGTTGGATTCTTACATGGGATAATTGACCAGGCTTAAAATGTCCAAAAGGACATGCCGCAGTGGTACAGTGGTAGCGTTGTTACCTCACAGCAAGAGGTTCTCCCGTTCGATTCTCAGTGTGGCTTGGGAGTGCCTTCTGTGTGGAGACTGCATGTCCTCCCCACGGTTGGGTAGTGTTTGAAAGACATGCGTGCGTAAATGGGCGTGCCTTCGTTGAAGGTTAGGTCTCAAGCTGGCACCTCGGCGTTTCGTAAAAAATCTACTTTCAATCATTAGCGGACTGGAGTTCCGCTGTGGCGACCCCTTACCGGGAAAAAGCCGAAAGACAAGCTTAAAATGGTCAAAAGGGCAGTTAGGCTAGTACAAGCCTGTGAATAACTCTTCACCTTTGTACTGTATATGCTGCCTTCCAAATATTTCCATTTTAGTATAAAATCTCTTTTGTATTATTTTCATAAAGCTCTTATAATCATTATTATTCAATACTATCAGACTCCAGTTTTTTAATTGTCTCCCATCTTCCTTCTTCCATAACAATTTAAGTATTCCACTACTTACTTCTTTATACATAAAACCTTCACTTAACCATTCATTCAAAATCTTTGCAAAATATGTTTTGTCAGTCGCTTAAGTTTATACATATTTCATTCTCTACTCCATCTGGGCTTGCATCCAAATCTATAGTTAATTGTCCTAATACTTTATCTAGCTCATTTAAAGAAATCTCCATCTCCAACTCTTTATTCTTTTTTTGTTATCTCAATGTGCTGCTAAAGTGCTTACCATTAAACAGAATTCCTTTTTATTTGCTGCCTGCTGTGGTTTGGTTCATCCTCTTTTGTTTTTGGTTTACTTTTGTTCAGTTGTTGGTTGAACCAATTATCTACACCACATTCTTGTTCTTTTGCAACTCTTTTTCCTTTCCATGTTTTTTCACTACCTTCTCCATTTAAAGAGAAAAATAAATCTTGTACATATTGTACTAAACTATTCATAACCTTTTCCTAAGTTCTTTGTATTTCTTTTTCTACGTTTTTTTATTTCTCTCATTAAACTACCACCTTCCTTTATAATGTGATTAAATATCTCAATATTTCTTCTCTTTTTTCTTGTAAAAATATATTTGCTTAAATAACAGTTCTTGTATTTTTTTCTTGATTTCTTTCATATGATTATTTTTCTTTGTGAAAGTATTTTCTATCATTATGTTTTAAATCGTCCAATGCATTGTTATATGTTCTTTTATATTTTTCTTTCTCTAATTTTCTCATATCATATTGCCACTGTAAAAATACTTTTTTTATAGTTTTCTTAAACATCATCCACCATTCACACAAATTTTTATAAAATGTTCTCATAATAATATGATCTTTCTGTAACTATAACACTAATCTCTTTCCTTCTTCATTCCATGCTTTCTCATTTATCCTTTTTATTCTTTTGCCTATTTTTATAAATTCCTTGTTTTCTTTTATCTCTAGCCATATTGCAAGATGATCAGAAAATCCTGTATCAACTACCTCCCCTTCTCCTATAACTAACCCTTCTGATACTATAAAATAATCTATTTCAAGTTCTATACATACCCCTTTTATAAGTCCACAAATTTTTGTCCAAAGTTTTAACTTACCATATCTAATAACTTCTAACTTTTTTCGTATATCATTTCCTTCCTTTTTATGCTTGCCTCTTAAATCACAATTAAAATCTCATGTTATTATAATATTCATATTTATCACAATAATAATAATGGTCTTTCGGCTTTTCCTGGTTAGGGGTCACCACAGTGGAACTCTGGTCCGCTAATGATTGGCAGTGGATTTTTACGGTACCGAGTTGCCAGCCCGACGCCCAACCTTCAAAGAAGGCATACCCATTCATGCACGCACCTACCTGCATGTCTTTTAAATGTCACTCGACCATGGGGAGGACAAGCAGACTCCACAAAGATGGCGCTCCAGTCGAGAATCGAATGGGAGAACCTCTTGCTGTGAGGTGACAATGCTAACCGCTGCACCACCGCAGCCAATATTCATAGTCTAAAGGCTGATAAAATAAGCTTTCCCTTTCTCTACAACTAGTATAAGCATATAATATTATAATTCTATATACTTGTTCTTTCCATTTTAAATTTACAATGATTAATTTTCCCATGTTTGCTAAAGTTACATCTAATATAGATAATGTATTTCTACAGAATATGGCTATTCCTGAACATCTCTCATTTCCCAAATTCCAGATTCTTTCCTCCCCATAGTTTCTCTGTTTGCAAGCTTTCTTCATTTGTTAAAAAAATAATACAATTACATCTACATCACATGTATTATACCACTCAAAAATTTATATTCTTCTTCCTATATTCTTAATACTATTCACATTTACAGAAAGCACTCTAACATTTTTATTTTTCCTTAAATTCATAAGTTCATAGCTAATTAATAGGCTAGCTTTCTTAAGAAGCCATTTAAACCTAACCAACTTCCTTCCCAAAGGTAGAATCAAACATTAAACCTTGTTTCTGTGAGTCAAACACCTTAACCATTTTACCAAGCTGCAACTTTAGCTGTATATCTTCTTTTCTTTTTTCATTTGCACTTATCCTTTTACATTTTCTTTTTCTGTCTTTTACCCTTTTACCAAGAGAGTTCCTTTTCCCTTTTACTACCTCCCAGTTTCTACCTTCTTCATCACTTATTTCAGAACGTTCTCTATGCCCTCGTTATTATTTTTCTCTAATTTTTCTTCGATTTTTACTACCGCTAGCATTTCTTCTTTTTGTTCATTTTCTTTTCTTTCTTTTTCTTTTTTCCTTACTGTTATTTTCATTTTTGCAATTCAGACACGAATGTCCAGTTTTGTTACATTTATAACATTTCAATTCACATTTGTTGCATCATGTCCCATTTCTCCACATATATAACATCTGGGTCTATATTACGTCCACGAAAACTCCTTTCAGCAAATGACTGCTCCCTGAATGATAACCAGCAAAATCTAACTCCCTCGAACAGCCATTCCCGTAAATTTTGTCCTGGGGGAAGAAAATGCTTGGTCAGCCTAGACCCAGACAAAATTTAAAACCCTTCAAAGTGGGGCCCTCCTAACTAAATATACGAACTGCGAGATTGCACTACAGTGGGGAAAAGGGCAAATTCCTGATGATGGCCAATCATTTTTCCCCTAGGAAAAATTTTGCTGAAATGGCCATTAGTGCGAGTTAGATTTCGCTGGTTATCATTTGGCGAAGAGCCATTTGCTGAAAGGGGTTTTTGCGGATGTAATATAGACCCATAACATTATTCTTTTGTCACAATTACTTATCAAATGTCCTTCTCCACAAAAAAAATGTTTTGGGTTGTCCCTGGTACTTTTCAACACCCCTATTCCCCTTCATGTCTATCATGCTTGGTATATGCACGTCTTCTTTTTCTATTTTTAACACAATATTACAATCCAAGCCACAAGTCCATAAACCTCTTTTGTCATAAACTTTTGCAATGTCCAATACTATTTTATTTAAAGTTTTCAAATGTCCTTTCAAAGTCTTTCATTCTATCTCTGTTTGAAATTGTATATGAATCTTCTTTTTTATTTCCCCATTAAATACTTTTATCACATAAAGATTCTACGGATTACAGTCTTTCTTTTTTTTATATTCTCCAAGAAATGTTTCCATTGAAAAAACAGTCTCAGATATAAATAATGTCATAAAATGTCTATTTATTAATAAGAATAAATGCTCTTACCTCGTGTGCTTTTACACCCAAAAGGTGTTATTAAATTGTTCCACACATCATACCTGTCCATTTCTTTGCCTTCTTTACTTTTAATCCTTACCAGGTATTTCTGGGGGTTTTTTCTGTGTTTTTTTCTGCTACTATTTTTTACCCTCTTTTACTTTCTCTGTATATGCTTTCTTTTTCATTTCAATACTATTCTTCAGGATTGTCTCTGCACCCTCCTTTTGTATTTTCTCCATAATGTCCCTCCAGGAAACATCTCCTTCATTTTCTGGCTCTCTCTGAACCACCATTTATTTAAGTAAATCATCCTGTAACCCTCCTATTTGGAGGGTTGTAATTATACATCCAACATTTGCTCACTCATCCCCATCAAAGAGGTTTCTTTGACACATTTCCTCAGAATCCTGCACACATTCTCTGGTCTCAATATTTGCTTTCTCCTTCATTTCTTTTATCACTAAATCATTTCCTTCTCTCTCCATCTGCCTCTCTGTTTCTCAGGGTTACCTCTCTGCCCTGAACAGAAGTAGGAAGTGCTACTCTAAAGTGGGTCCTACTCACAACAGCAATGAGTAGAGAAAGTTCCCCAATATCCTGGCCAATTTTCACCTAATAGTATAAATATCACCTTGGGTCTCCCCTGAAAAGAGGCTACTAGCCTAGTGGAATTAACCCAGTCAACAAATGAAACATGAAAAAATTAAATTAAAATTAAAAATACTGCATGATCAAGGTGTGATGGGAGATAAAATATGTAAAGTAGAAGAATGGACGGCTATTTGATTATAGACTATTTTTTATTAAGATGTATCCAGCTCACTTATTATTTATATTTCACTCTTATTTTTGAGGATAAACAAATTAATGTTAAGATCTTTTATTTATTTATTTAATATTTGTTAACTGGGAAAGTCCAACTTGGAACAAAGCCAATTTTAAGCGGAGGCCCAGGGAGAAACACTCCAGATGCATGTCTTTGTAACATGGGAAGAAACCGAAGCACACAAAGGAAACCCACACAAATGCAGGGATGACATACAGACTCCGCATAGAAGGCACCCTAACTGAGAATCGAACTGGATAACCTCTTGCTGTGAGGTGACAATGCTACTGCTGCGCCACTGCCCGTCCAGTATAAATGCTAATATAATGCTATTTCCCAACTTATGGTGAAATAATGAACAGAAAATGCTCTGTCACCAGTGTATTCTGTTTTTGTAGAGGCTGTTTAAATTATAAATGCAATGCAGCAGGAAAAATTATATTTGTATCAATATTATGCTTACTTAAATATGATAGGCATAGATGTTTGGAGAAAGATGGTGTTATGATATCTGTAATCCTGGAAATATAACAGATTCTATCATGGCAATGCACACGTATGTTATTGATCTATAGTATGCCAGATGGAGACCTACCTACTGAAATGCAGGCTAGCTGGAAAATTTATTTACACTGAGGAGAAATGAATGAATTAAGTGTGTGTGTGTGTGTGTGTGTGTGTGTGTGTGTGTGTGTGTGTGTGTGTGTGTGTGTGTGTATGTGTGTCATACCTCTCAACCTCTTAGTGGAAGAAATCTGGACAAAGCCTGCCAAAATAGGGTGGCAAAAGACAAAAACAGGGACATATTTTAACTATTGCTGTTATAAACTTAGAAAGTTTCTACAGTAACAGGGTTTGTTTTAACATGCATTTTCTGAAAGATTTGAAGTTTGAAACTCAAATGTTTGCAATTATTTAGTGACTTCAATCCTGAGATCATCCCAGTGATTTGCAAGAAAACCACACATTTTATGGGGAACAGAACAAAAAAATTATCTAAAAATCTGGGCATTCTGCAAAAATCTGGACAGTGGAGAGGTGTGTGTGTGTGTGTGTGTGTGTGTGTGTGTGTGTGTGTGTGTGTGTGTGTGTGTGTGTGTGTGTGTGTGTGTAAGATAAACCTGCTAATGCAGGTGACAGCTGTGAAATCTACATAACACATAAATTGTATGTAGAGATGAAGAGACAGCATAGCTGTTAAAACACACTTAAGGATGAACCTTGAAAGCCTAGCACTGCAGACCTTTTTTAAACAGAGTCATCTCAGTGTACTCTAGTTTCTCAGTTTCAGTTTTGCCTGTTTGTTTTGTTAATTTTGCCTAACCTACTTCTTCTTCCTTTGGAAATGACTGTGCATATATCTAGATTACTGAGCCAAATGGAAACAAATGGCCTCTCGTGATGAACCTAAGTTACGGCTGTGCATGTGATGTCATATGATTGAATACATACAGTAGATTACGTCCAGAAGATTAATGACAACCAGATGGATGAAGCTTGTTTTTTTTTTGTAATTCAGTACATGAATCTCTTTCACTCTCCTCTGTTATGTCATCATGTCAGACAATATATGAGTTATGATGAATGATACTATCCGAATAACTGGGAACACATCCAGTGCACCTGGGATAGAATTTGTTATAGTGATTCTTAAAGGAGGTCATCATGACCAGATACTTTTCATATAATTTGAAGTATATATTGGTCATACAATTATTATGGGATAGGAGGCAATGCCATTTGCATAACAACATCTTATGTATTATTTATTTCTTCAGAATTTGTAGACCAGACAAACATACTGATTGATCCATGATGTACCTATTTCAGAATTAGCATGGGTAAAGACCATAAACGTTATATAAAACAGTAAAACATTAAACAGAATATGCAATCAACAAACAAATAAATCCAAACCAGCCCAGAAGTTGAAAATGTTGAAACACAGGTGCCCAGTAGGAAGGTAGCTGGAATAATTATTATTATTCCAGCTACCTTCCTACTGGGCAGAATATGCAAGCAATTAAGCAGGCTTAGTTGTGCAAAACAGTGATCTGAATGACTCATTATCATCACACACACACACACACACACACACACACACACACACACACACACACACACACACACACACACACACACATAATGTTACAAACTTACTAGAGAGACATTGACAGTCAGGTTGTAACAGTAACAAAATGTGCAGAGACATAATCATCTGAGTATGACAGCTGCCCGTCAGTAAGCAGATGCTACTAATGAAGTCATCTTGTAACATCTCATTTGTATGGCAATATAAACAGAGTCTCTTCTTTTCACCCTAGCATTGGAGTCAGATCACAGGGTTAGCTTTTTCATTCAATACCATTCAAAACCATGGTTTGCTGGTGTTTCAGACAAGCAGACTATCTCACCAGAAGCTTCACCCCTGTAACATACTGACACGTTCCCAGGACCCACTTATCTGGCTTATCAAAGTGGTGTTTCTCTTTTAAAGAAGCTCTGCTACCCCTTACCAAGTATGGGCTGCTGTTTTGCATATAGTCTGTGTTTTCCAATCATAAAAACCTTTTTCTACTTATTTCACAAATTATTGTAGCTTGCTAACATATAATGTGCACACTAACAAGCTGCTTAAGTTACTGAAATAGATAATGTCTACTTTTGCAGCTTTGTATAAAAAGAGGACAGCAGGCACTGATACCAACAATTTATGTGATCAAGAGAATGAAAATATACACTTTTTGAGGAAGTGCAGGAGGTGAAGTAAGAGGGTCTGTTGTTTGTCCCCTCCCCTACAAAAATACATGCTTCACATTTCACCTCAAACTTTTTTTTCATACTTAGGTAGGATTCATTTGAGAAACAGTGCCTAAAAAGATTATATAAAATCCTATAAACAGGTATCAGCTGTAAAACATACACCCATCCGCACTGTTCTTGGAGTATCACTCGGGCACAACATTGTTAACAATGCATTTTATAATAAGTGATCTGAGGTTGTCAGTTTTCATTCTATGGTCAAGTGATGGGTTTGGATCTGATCCTCGGATCTAGCCCAGTTGTTACTAAAGCTCATGGCAACCAAAAAACTCTTGAGCTTCTCTCTTACCCATAATGCACCAACCCTAAGTTACCTCAGATCTTGGTTTGCACATTTTCCCAAAGACGTGGTCGACCAAAGCTCTCAAGCGTTTCACATAAGTGATGCAACTATCTTCTAAATCTTAATATTTTCTAATTTTGTCTTACATTTTATATAGTTCCTATCCCTTACCTTCTCTTGAACTATTGTACAGTGTGTACTCCTTTTAAAATACTATTTTATAGTTTTTAGTTATAGCAGAAAAACGCCCCACTGGATTTAAAAATGGCGTTAAGTGTGGGTACAGACTTCCTGTGTCTGATGCCCACACTATGTGTGCTTACTGTGTTGGGCCTTTACATCTTCAAGAAGATTGTTCCATCTGTCATGGGTTCAATCCTAGGGTGCTTGTAGAAAGAAAGAATAAGCTTATTTTGAAAGGCTTACTACCTTCTCCCTTTGGAGAGGCTATAGCTGGAGATCTTGTCTCCCAAATGTAAAAGCAAAGAGTCAAAGATTTCATCTCCAAAACCATCTACATCATCCACCCCAGTTTTGGAGTCATCCAGGAAAAGATTTAAACTGGATCTGACCTCACCTTTGTATCCGAAAAAAGAATACAATTGATGGACCTGACTATCTCTGATCCAACAAAATAGCTATCGGATCCACCTGTCTCAAGCCCTGTTTCACTTCGCAGAACTAGATATTCACCGGCCATTGATCTGGTGCCTTCAAGGGTACCTTCACCCTTTTTGGAGTGTCACTGACCTAGGTCCCCCTCTATACTTTCAACTCATTCTTCCAGACGTTTGACGGAGGAAGATGTGGAGAGAGTGGTAAAGCAGATCTTCTTGGCGCAGTCAGATGGGTGTCTTATCAGCTCCTACCCTCTTGGGTTAGGAAGTCCATCCTTCGTATACATCTCCACTTTTAAGTTCCTCCTATGATTCAATTGTTTAAACTCCCTGTATCTGAGCCTTCTGGCTCCATCTGGCTGGTATCTTTGGATCCAAAATTTACTCTGACTGCTTTGGCTCTGTTGGATCAGGAGGGGTCTTAGAGCCATAGCTTTTCTGTTGGATCAAAGGTGTTGGAGTCGATTCTGAAGTTATTGGAGACATCTCTGCACCTCAGCGCTCAGCACTGGATAGCTTGGCTCTGGCTTTCACCTCACAGAGACTGCTTTCAGAACAGGGGAAGACAGTGGCCCAGAAGCTTGTCTTTTTAAAGCCAAGGCCTTCTCTTTCTCTAGAGAACTCAGCCTTTGAGGTTGTGAAGAGGGTTTTTTTCTGCCCTGACAGAATGGATGGATCCAATCCCCTAGGATCATCAACCTTCTACTTTGATGCCTCTGTGCTTTGAGCCTCATCACTCTTTACCACAGGGACAGCCAGTCCGAGACCCCAAGGCTTCCCAGCAGGGTATTACAGTTTCTTCCAATACCTTCCCAAAGGATTCCACTGAAGAGGTCCCTCGGAAGAACAAGAGCAAGAGGAATCACTTGGACTCTCCTTAAGAGTCAGTCATGAAGGATACAGACTTCTATGAAGGTGAAGTGTCCCCACGATCACTTCCTGAGGATGTCTCATTTGGAGACATCCTTGAGATCTTAAAACAGAGAGGTGGTTGGAAGCCAAGCAACCCTTCATCCGAGGAGTTGGTATTCCTGGAGGCATTCGGTACTGGCCTGTACACCTTCTGGGTTACTCTGCCCACTGAAGAGCTCATTGAAATGGTCTCTCAGTGGGCATGGAAGAAATCCAACATAGTTGACCCCATACCCAGGAGGCCAGACAAGATTATGACACCACCTTTGGATAAGCAGTTTTGGGGTTAAGCGTGACAACTGATGTCATGCTCATGGCAGCGACCATTGCCAAAAAGAGCTCCACTGTTCTTCCCCTTAACAAGGAGTCTAGGGTGATAGACAGATTTGGTTAGAGTATCTATGCTTCAGTGACCTTTGCCTCAAGGTTGCAGAATTATTTGGCACATTTTACAAGGTTATATAGGGATTTGATTAAGAAACTTTCAAATACCCTCTCAGGATCCATTTCTGTAGAGGTCCAATCATCTGTGACTCCTCAGCTGACTACCCTGCAATCTATTTCAAATTCATCCATGAGGCTTATTTCACATGCAGCCAAAGGAACCCCAAAGGCAGTGGGTTCAGGCATTGCCATCAGGAGATATTCCTGGATATGCTTATGTCATTTTTGCAGAGCTGTTCAAGTCTTCAGTTGTTGATGCTCCCTTTGACAGCACATCTTCTTTTGGTCTCAAAGTGAAAGACACATTATCCAGGTGTAAGAAATATGGAAATACTCTGTCTGCAGTGGATGTAGATTTTGCAACCTCTCAGAGATTATTTTCAAGGAATCGATGAGGTTGTCAAAAGATATGGTTCAGGAAAGCCCAGGGTCCATTCCAGGACACATGTAGAGAACTTTCCACAAGGGAAGGGGAGGGAACTCCAATGGTTGATGCCACCCCCCTAGCAGAGGAGGGAAGCAAAACTAGGGTCCAGAGATTCCGTCTTGTACAGACCGTATCAGTGCTCCTGAAAGGAGGCCCTACTGTCCTCCTCTGGAGGCAATCAGGGTCAATTATCCCTGCATGAGAGAGCCTGGCTAGACATAATAGAAGATATTGTACAAAGGCTGATTTCCAGAGGCTATATAATACCCTTTTCCCTTCCACCTCCGATCTGAAGAAAAATCCTGATGTTTCTCCCAGGCAGAGGGAAAAAGCAGCAAATTCTATTACAAAAGTTGCTAGAAACAAGAGTTATCCAAGAGGTCCCACCTGACCAGATAGAATCCAGAACTTACTCAAGGTTGTTTTTAGTGGCAAAGAAAACAGGGGCCTGGACCAGTTTTGGATCTCAGAAACTTGAACACGTTAGTTCGAGACACCAAGTTTCAGATATCCATGGTTCAGTCCATTGTCCCTTTTCTGAGCAAGGACAACTGGATGCGTTTGATAGATCTTCAGGATGCATACTATCACATAAAGATGAACATATGATCCAGAAGGTATTTACACTTCCAGCAGGGAGCCAGTCATTATCAGTTCAGGGTTCTTCCCTTTGGTCTCAAAATAGCCCCCGGGTGTTCACCAAATGTGTGGCAGTAATAGCAGCTCACTTAAGACTGCATGGATTCGTAGTGTTTCCACATCTAGACAACTGTCTCATTACTGCTCAGACCAGGCATCAGTTGATATGGGTAAGAGATCAGGATCTCCAGACTTGTTCTCATCTGGGAATAACCATAAACTACAAGTCTCAATTGGAATCAGTTCAAAATTTCAAATTCATAGGAGCAGTTTTCAACACTAAGTCAATGATAGCTTCACTGCCTCCCTGAAGATCACAGGTCAGGAAAATAATCTGCAGTACCAAGGTTTCAGCCCACTTGGTCCTTCAAGCTCTAGGATCAATGTTAACGGCAATAACACTAGTGCCTTTAGCCAGAATTTACATTAGGATTCTCTAATGAATATTAGCAACACAATGGTCGGTACTTTACCAACCCATGTCAACTCTGATTCGAATTACTCAGACAGGCAAAAGAGATCTCAGGGGTGGATTCAGTCAGATCACATTTTATAAGTCCATCTGTTCATTCCCCCTCAGCCTGAGGCCATAATGACCATGGACGCTTCCCAGTTGAAAACAGTCCAAGGCACTTGGTCCCCTGAAGAGGCCAACTTGCATATCAATGTCCTAGAGATGACAAACATGTTCTTAGCATTGCAGGCCTTCCAGGATGCTCTCTTTCTGGGGACAATTGCAATTCAAATGGACAATATGTCTGTAGTTTGATACATCAACAAGGAGGGACCAGATCATACCCCTTGTGTTGAGAAGCACTCAGAGTTTGGCAATGGGAGATTTCATCCAACTGCTTTCTCACAGCAACACACATTCCAGGGAAGTCCAATGTGATAGCAGACAAACTGAGCAGGTGCAATCTTCTACCTCATGAGTGGTCTCTTGACAAGAACGTGATGAAAAGGATTTTTCATTGACAGGCCCAGCCTTGCTGTGATATTTTTGATTCTCCCCTAAACAACAAATGCAGCAGCTACTTTGTCCTAATCCCCCCACAGGGGGAATCATCAAGGGATGCTCTACTTCATGATTGGCCCCCCCGATCTACTTTATCCTACCCCCAATCCTATTAATTCTAAAATTGCTACAGAAAGCTATCAGGAAGAGCAAAGCCATCCTCATTGCACCACACTGGGCTCAAGAGATTTGTTTTCTTTTCCTTTGGCCTCATTTATTTCACTAACCTTGGATTCTGGATCTGACTTCAGACCTCCTGTCTCACTGGATGAGTATGATCCATCCTGACATCTGAAATCTCAGGGTGACAGCCTAGTTTCTCCAGTTCCATTAATAGCCACACAATGCTCTCTTCCCCTGTCAAGCATTTTCTTTTATCTTCCCATAAACCTTCAACAAGAAAACTTTATACAGGTAAATGGATAAAATTTGTTTACTGGGCACAACAAAATCATGTTGAGCCTTTCTCAGCTCCGATACATGACATACTTGAGTTTTTAGCCATACTTTTTAAAGAAAGGGCTAGTTCCTCAGCCATTAAAGTTCAGTGAGCAGCAATATCAAATTTTCATATTTGATTCGAAGGTCCTTCAGTGACCTCTCACAAATACTGCAAAGTTTTTTTGTGAGGCAATCTTCCTTTGAGACCTATGTTTAAGGACTCTACTCACCCAAAGGATCTTAATCTGGTACTGCAGGCACTAATACATTCTACCTTTGAACCAGCACCTAAATGTGACCTTAAGTATCTTACTTGGAAAACTATTTTTCTAATAGCCATTACCTCTGCTATAAGAATTTCAGAAATTTAAGCCTTGTCTTCAAAACCTCCATACTTTATCTTTCACAAGAATATAGCCAAGCTATGGACTGATGTCTCTTTCCTTCACAAGGAGGTATCAGAATCTAATATCAATCAGTCCATTAATTTGCCAGTATTCTTCCCTAATTTTGCAAATAAGGGTGAATACAGATTACATTTACTGGATGTTCACAGATGATTACATTTTTACCTGCATAGAACAAAAAACATCAGAAAAACAGACCAGTTGTCTGTGTCCTCTGCAGAAATTGAAATTGGGCAACCCACTCACAAATGTAACTTTACCCAGAAGGCTTACAGATTGTATTTCATTTGCCTGTTGCAAATTGGGTATTTCCTTACCACAACCGGTACGAGCTCACTCAACTAGGTCCATGTCAATTTCTTCAGTTTTTCTTTCCAGAGTGTCCATGGGTGATATATGTGCAGCAGCAACTTGGGTTAATCCTCATACTTTTATTACTCGTCTCCAGGGGCAGAGCATCACTTGATTCAAATGTGGTCAGAAATATCCTTCCTTAGAGTCCATCCAGGATTATAGGTAGCAGAGGACTCTGTCCCATCAGTTGAGGAAAAAATGGAAATTGACAGCATCAGATAAAGAATTTATGCACTTAACATAATGTTCCATCTATGTTGTCCATTTTCATTCTTCCTCAACTTCCCACCCACCAGTCCCCCACCCTTTCTACTTACAAACTTCTGGATGAATGAACTCTTAGAGGGACATGATTGTCCTTAAATTGAGCTCCAGATGTAGTTTTTGTCTGTATTGAATACATACAATTTTACATCTCTTATATTTATGCATATTAAATATTTCCTTTCTGGTAAAAAATCAGTAAACAAGATCTGAGGTAACGTATGTTGGTGCATTATGGGTAAGGGTGAAGATCAAAAGGTTTTTGGTTGTCGCAAGCTTTAGTAATAGTTGAGTGGGATCTGAGGATCATATTCAAACCCATCAGTTGAGGAAGAATGAAAATGGATAACACTGATGTAACGTTATGGCAAGTACATAACTTGAAGTAAGGCACACATGTAGCTAAGCAAAACAGACAACTGCTTTAATGAACAAGCACAAAAACGATCCACAGCAAGTTAAATCACAGCAGCAAAGCACAGCAAATGAAATTGCAAAGCACAAGCAACAGCACAACCTCATAATTAATATGATCCATAAAAACCACCCCACCTCCCTTATCAGGCTTCATGATTCTAAGATTTTTATTCTCGCTACATAAACTGAGTGTATGCATTTCTTCCGTAGAAAGGTTTGGACTAACCTTGTTGTACTTAAGTTTATCTCTTAGCTCCTTTTCAAACAAAACCTCAACATTCCTAAGCTGGGGGTGAAGGGGCGGATTGAACGTACTCTTCTTTGTTAAAACAGTGGTATTTTTTCTTATATTACCATTAAAAAATACCTCTAAATTTTTCTGCCTAATAAAAAGTTTAAAATCCACTAATAACTTTGCTATATTGGCCTTAACGTTAGGAATAAAAGTAAAACCTTTAGTAAATAAGTTGAAATGATCCTTAGTGATGGGAGTAAGGGTATAATTAACAATGTGAAAAGCATTGTAACTAAACATACATTTATTAATCACTATTTCATCTGAAGGAATTACCTCCATGGTACCTTTCGACCCCTCTGGTTCTGATAACCGTACCTGTAGTCTACTGGGTCCTTGTTCTTGAGTCTCTCTGATCTTCTTGGGGAGGGAAACGGTAAAGGGTCATGTATGTCATAACTATTAAAATGAGTTTCAGCTGGTAAATTGTCATACCCCATGTCTCTCTCCCCTCTATACTCATGTGGTTTGTTGTGAAAATTACCCCATGTATTCTTTGGTTTAGGGTATTGTGTATTATTTTTGTATTCCTTTACGTCCCTTTCCACCTTTCTAAATTTTCTTTCATAAATCCTAGTACATTTTACTTCTACATCTTTCAACATTTCATGATATTTAACTCTTTCACACTCAATGCCAAACATTAAATCAGTGACAATCTTATTATTAATAATTTCAATCTGAAAACATTTTATCCATGTCCAACTCATTGTTTCTAATTATAACCATCATAATTTCAAACCCACATTTATCAAATGCAAAAAATAAGGTCCTTATGAAAGTCCGAGTTTTCCACAACATTGTTGGTGTATTTACATACCCGAAGACCTTTAGGAATAATATTCAATTGCAAACAATGTTTAAGATACATGTTGTCCATTTCCAATGCTTTAAACTTAAAAAGCATATTATCCAAATCCAAAATTAAAGTGGTGTAGCTACCACTATAATTATTGTGTTGAGGTACATGCATCTGTTTAAAATCAAGTTTAAAATCAAGAATATCTTTAAACTGAACAGTACCTGTATTATTTTAATGTACAACACCCGTTGAAGTTGCAATACTTCCATTGCTTCCATTCACAGGTTTCAAAACTGAAGTTCCAGATGAACTTGCTGGTAAAGAAATATTAGGAAAACCATCCAAGCTTTTACGACGAGGCTGGACACCCTAGCCATGCTGTGAATCCTATACCTCATTCCTTCAGATGAAATAGTGATTAATAAATGTATGTTTCATTCAATGGGTGTTGTACATTAAAATAATACAGGTACTGTTCAGTTTAAAGATATTCTTGATTTTAAACTTGATTTTAAACAGATGCCTATACTTCAACACAATAATTATAGTGGTAGCTACACCACTTTAATTTCGGATTTGGATAATATGCTTTTTAAGTTTAAAGCATTGGAAATGGACAACACATATCTTAAACATTGTTTGCAATTGAATATTATTCCTAAAGGTCTTCGGGTATGTAAATACGCCAACAATGTTGTGGAAAACTCGGACTTTCATAAGGACCTTATTTGTGCATTTGATAAATGTGGGTTTGAAATTATGAAGGCTATAATTAGAAACAATGAGTTGGAAATGGATAACATGTTTTCTCAGATTGAAATTATTAATAATAAGATTGTCACTGATTTAATGTTTGGCATTGAGTGTGAAAGAGTTAAATATCATGAAATGTTGAAAGATGTAGAAGTAAAATGTACTAGGATTTATGAAAGAAAATGTAGAAAGGTGGAAAGGGATGTAAAGGAATACAAAAATAATACACAATACCCTAAACCAAAGAATACATGGGGTAATTTTCACAACAAACCAGATGAGTATAGAGGTGAAAGAGACATGGGGTATGACAATTTACCAGCTGAAACTCAGTTTAATAGTTATGACATACATGACCCTTTAGAGTTTTCTTCCCCAAGGAGATCAGAGAGACTCAAGAACAAGGACCCAGTAGACTACAGGTACGGTTATCAGAACCAGAGGGGTCGAAAGGTACCATGGAGGTAATTCCTTCAGATGAAATAGTGATTAATAAATGTATGTTTAGTTACAATGCTTTTCACATTTTTAATTATAGTACTCCCATCACTAAGGATCATTTCAACTTATTTACTAAAGGTTTTACTTTTATTCCCAACGTTAAGGCCAATAAAGCAAAGTTATTAGTGGATTTTAAACTTTTTATTAGGCAGTAAAATTTAGAGGTATTTTTTAATGGTAATATTAGAAAAAATACCACTGTTTTAACAAAGAAGAGTACGTTCAATCCGCCCCTTCACCCCCAGCTTAGGAATGTTGAGGTTTTGTTTGAAAAGGAGCTAAGAGATAAACTTAAGTACAACAAGGTTAGTCCAAACCTTTCTACGGAAGTAATGTATACACTCAGTTTATGTAGAGAGAATAAAAATCTTAGAATCATGAAGCCTGATAAGGGAGGTGGGGTGTTTTTTATGGATCATATTAATTATGAGGTTGTGCTGTTGCTTGTGCTTTGCAATTTCATTTGCTGTGCTTTGCTGCTGTGATTTAGCTTGCTGTGGATTGTTTTTGTGCTTGTTCATTAAAGCAGTTGTCCGTTTTGCTGAGCTCCGTGTGGGACTTACTTCAGGTTTACCAGTTTTTATCTTGGGCACTCAGACCACTGGTTTGGTTTATTAAGTACATAACGTCTTTATTTTTTTTTTACCACCTCCTCTGCTAAGATACTGAACCCTCAGGCAAGGTTGTATTAAGTTTTGGTGAAATCTTATTCCAAAGCCACAGCTCATAGACTCATTTAATGAGTAGCTACTTTATTACACTACTCCAATGCCAAACAGACTAACAGGTCTCTCTAACTGTGTCTTCAGAATAATCATAGCTGCCTAACATAGTACTAAAGTATTGTTACTATGTTACTTGATAATACTTTCAAGTGTTGACTTTTTATGTAACACATATAAACCAAGGACAAAAGTGAATGCTATAATATATAAGACCAAACAATACCCTCACAAAACAGAGTCATTTGGTGAAAACATTATGGGTGATACACAAATTACCTCATAAAGTCATACAAATGACTCAGCAGACTACATCTTGATTCTGCAACAACCTAAAATAATTTTAAGGACTTTAGGCCAATATGCTAGCCTCACTAACTGTAGACATGACAAATTTTTCTTACCTTTTAAGAGCTCATTTTTCCAATGCATAGGGAAAATCAAGTTATGCTTTCTGGCATTCAGCTTATAAAAAGTCTCATAAGTTCTCATAAGGAAGTTATACAGTGTTCAGGCCCATACCTCTCAGCTGTACAGATTTTCGCAGAATGTCCAGATTTTTGCCTCATATTTTTGGTCTGTTTCTCATAAAATTGTGTTTTTCTGGCAAACCACTGACAAATTATTGAGGGTTGAAGTCAGAAAACAATGATAGACATTTGAGTTTCAGACTTCATTCCTTTCAGAAAATTCATGCTAATGCAATACTGGTCTATCAATTTTCTAAGTTTGTAAGAGCAATATTTAAAAAAGTGCCCCTATTTTTGGGCCTTTGTCTCCCCATTTTTGATGGCTTTGTCCAGATTTCTTGCTCTAAGTGGTTGAGAAGTATGCTCAGGCCTGGAGGCACTCAAGGAACGCTGTTTCATTGAAAGTCATATTGTGCACCTCATTACTCACCCAGGCATCCAGCCTTAGTTTAAATAAATCCATAAAGTCAGACAGTCTAACCTTCCAGGGAAATTTATTCTAGAGTCTGTTATTGTTTGAGTGATAAAATTATTTCTGATATTTGTTCATTTTTTACTAATGTAAAATCTTAAGGTATACTGCCTGTGAGCTCAATAGCTGGTTGCAGGGGTGTAGCGAGTAAATTCCATTTTGTACTCACAAGCTCTTAGTGCTTATCCCACTCACCCCCCTCGTTCAGCTATCGCTTAGAAATGGCCGCATCTCTCAAAATGTTGATCGCAAGTACTTAATAAATGTAAGTAACATTTTCAGCTGTTCCCCCTAAAACTATTACAGATACTGTTTTTAGATTACCAATATTGCACCCGTTTTTGGAGGCATTCATTTAGACAGTTGTTTTCATAATATGACCTGTAAAAAAGGCCATATTGATGCGATGCACAGAAAAAATAAACATACTCAGTGGAGTACAAAGAGTGTGCCTGGCTACACCCTTCGTTGGTAGTATGAATGAAGTCAAAATCTGTTGCCATTATGAACTCTGTAATCTAGTAGAATTTTGCCCCTAGAATATCTATAGTGCACAGAAAACAGTTTTAAATTCTTATCGATCAGGATAACGCAGATGCCTCATTGATGGTACATGTTTGGTGGATTTCCTTATTACATTTTCTGTCTTAAGTAACTGTGTCCTAGTATATATGCAAAAGGCATTATAAAATTAAGAATGAGATGAAAATAAGTTTTATAAAGAAGTGCTAGACTATGATCACCCCTGAAGGAAATACATTTAAGTAACGAAGACTCTTTTTCCTTAGACTGTTCACATGATTGTCAATGGAAAATTCAGATGTAATCAAACTTCCAAGATCTTTACTTTCATTTACCTCCTGTTATGTACAATCAATCAGTTTAACTGGACATTTTATGGTAGGATTCCAAAAATATAGTACCTGGCATTTATTTGTACTAAAATTTAAATCTGTTGCTATTACCCATACTTAGAAATCTTCCAGAAATCTGTTAATTTCCAAATAATCCTTGTTAGTATTAGTAGAGAAACCTATCTTCAGTCATCTGCATATTTTGCAAGCTAACACTGTTGGCTAGATTGGTGGAGAAGACCAATAACAGAAGGTAAATTAAACAACCTGATGTCCACTGCATTAGGGATCATTCACAAATAAGGTCCAGTATATTAATAAGTTTATATATGTTTCCTCAACAAATAAATATAGGACAAAGCCACAAATACCCTGGCAAAAAAGAGGCCAAAGTGGAAGAATACAGCTTCAAAGATATCAGTGGCACAGCAGGTTGCACAGTCATCTTTTGTGCTTTGAGAACAGAAGACTGTGGGTTCTATTCCTACTCCAGATGATAGGACTGCTGACACTACAGTGAAACATTAGGAGGGTGTTGCACTCCTGAGTTTGTCGCCCTTCTGATGATAAGTTAAACAGAGGTCCCATCTGTTCAGTTGGTGGCAGTTCAGCTGGATGTAAAATATCCCATGACACTATCGAAAAGAAAAGAGAAAGTTCCTTCATGCCCTGGCCAAATTTCTCTTGTAGAAGAAATACCATCTTGGGTTACTCCTGAAAACACACCATTATCCTAATGGGACTAAACTGATTAATAAATAAAATCATTGGTGATATGCACATTATCAAGCAATCAAGAACACTGGCTTTGGATGCAAGGTGGGAGGGTGGCCTAATGGTTAAGGTGTTTGCCTTACAAACACAAGGTGCAGGGTTTGAGTCTCACAAGGGATAATTGGCTAGGCGTAAAATGGCTCACAAGGGCCGTTAGCTTAGTACTAATCTATGAACCTATGAACCTATAATGACCCTCAAGATTTTATTAACACATTCAGATCAAAAAATTAAAATTTACTAGCAACAAATATGTAATGATTCAACCCGTTTTTAAGCATATTAGCATAATACAAATAAAGAACATTGTTGTGCTTTGAAACACTCATCTTTCAAAGAGCTTCATGTCCATTATGTTAGGAGCAGATTCCAAATAAGGTCTAAACCAAAAAGGTTATACAGGAAATGCATATAGTACCAGTCTTTGTCAAAACGGTTTACCATCCGTTACAAAGCAGTTACAATCCTATCTTGATGCAGACATTATGGGAAATATGAGAATTACCCCTTAAGTATATACAAGCAGAGAAGGTGAACAAAGAACATAGCAGATGTCTCTGTGGAGTTCTTCCTACCTCCTGAAAACATGCTGAGTGTTCCTATCTCAAACTTACCCATGAATGGAGTTGTGAGCAGCAACACAGACTCTAGATGGTGTCCAACAGGGGAAGAGTTGTACAGTCCAAGCTGTGATGCACATTATCCATTAGATAGGAGAACACAGACCACGGAAAACTCACTGTGTCAGGGTTAGCCACTCAACAAACTGGCTCTAGGGGATTTGGTCATGTTGACTAATGTCACCCCAAAAGAATGGGCATGAGTATTTGCTAGTGATATGTGGGTTGAGGACCTAGCCTACTGTGACCTATGCTAGGGACTCATGCTAATGGTGGGAGGGGTGTATGTATCCCTATTGGCCAGTGTATGCCTGCCATAAAGTCCAGCAGCCCTGGATCAATAAGCTACTTGTCAGCCAATGTTCAGTTTCCCAGCCTGGGTTACCTGGGATAGTTTTGTTGAGCAAAGGTCAGACCTAAACCCATTCCCCTTCTAAACATGAAAAAAAAATGATTGGTTCACTCATTGCAGGTTCACTGACAGGATGCATCTTGAAAGTTTATCACATGATGGTAAGAAGGAGGCTGGATGTCTTGTGTATTCAGCAGACAAGATGGAAGGGCAGTGCAGCAAAGCCACTTGGCTTTAGCTCCAGAGTCTATCACTCAGGAGGTGAACAGATTAGAAATGGTATGGGAATTATGATGAGGGAGACAGTGAGAGATGTCATCAGAATTAATGATAGACTTATGGCAATCAGACTCCAGTGTAAGGATAGGGTGCAATTCATAATCTCAGCATAAGCCCCACAGCTGGTTTGTGATAGTGAGGAAAGAAATCCATTCAGACAGCAACTGCAGGACCTAAAGTGGGACAACATTAACTGCTGCTGATAATGGGTGACCTGAATGCACATACTGGGACAGACAAAATGGGATATGAGAACTGCCTGGGTCTACATGGGTGGGGAAACAAGAATAAAGAAGGAGAAGCCATTCTAGGCTTCTGACTAGCCAATGACTTGATGGTAGGCAGTACATGATTCAGCAAGTGACATAAATTCAGAAGCTCACATACAAGAGTGGTCAACATGCAACTCAAATCATTTCCTTCTAATAAGGAAAAGCCATTGGGGTAAAATCAGTGATTGCAAAGTCATTTCCAGCGAAACAGTCACTGCCCACAGCATAAACTACTGGCTGCCACAATTAACTGCAAGCAATGGTTAATGAAGACTCTAAGGTCAACAGAGACTAGGCTGAAAACCTTGAAGTTGACTGGAGGAAATGCACAAGAGTTAACAGAAATACTCAAGGCTCTAGCACCCCAGCAAGTAGAGCAAATAGGGGGAGTTGAACAAGAAAGGCAGCACCTCAAAACAACATCTGTGAGGACTACACAACAGATATGCGGCTGAGCCAGGTATGGGAATAAGGTACATAAGGAAAGCTGATAGTGGAATGCACACTGTGACGCCCATGCCCTGGCTCAGAAATCAAGGAGCCTCAATCCTCACCACTAACACCAGAGAGAGGTGTCTCATATAGGAAGAAAGGATAACAAATACACACAGTAAAGTGCAATTTCCCTTAACAACACACATAGATCACAGTCAGCCCGGGGCTGGTCGCTCCCTTGCTTTCCAGGTCCCCAATAAGACTCCCCACTGGCACAGCTATAGGGTTCATATCTCAGCTTAGTGGGCAAGCTAAAACCTCCAGTACCCTCTCTTTCCAACCAGTGCTTTGTGTCCCTGCCCAAGTAGCTGACACACACACAACAAACACACACGCACATATACATACACACACACACACACACACACACACACACACACACACACACACACACACACACACACACACACACTTTGAGAAGAGTTTATACAACCACACAGACACTCCTGGGGAACTGGCACAGGTTCTCCAGCTGTGCCCCTTTTTCCCAGACTATATGGTAGTACCAGCTGCCACCACCCACTAATATTTATCAGCTACTCAAAGGCCCTTAAAAGGGTGTCCAATTATTACTGTGCAATATTATTATCCAATTGGTAGTATACCTCAGGGCGAAAGCTATTAGAGTGGCTTTGTACAATTTTACCAAAGGCATGCAAGTACTCTAAAGAGCTTAAATTATCTCTACAAAAATAGCCACCGTTGAAAGGGTTTAAAAATATTTAATAAGAAATAATTAAAAACACAAGACAATACTTTTTACTACACAGTGCTAGTCAAGAGTTCAGAGATCACAGATAAACACTTAAAATAATTCAGTAGTACAGTTCTGACATCACAGAAAAACACAGTCTAATCTTTCAAGTTTCTAGCTATTTCTAAGAGAAAGCACAAATCTAAGATAAACTTACATATAGAGCAAGACAGTGCTGTGAGTTGGATGGTCAAGACAAAAATGCTTAGTGCTCTCTGATTCTATCTGTTTAAATTGATATTACAGTCCTGATTCATATTACATCATTCTTCACACTTTCTCGGGGTTCGCAGGCTAACCAGCTACATTCTTTAGTAAGCTTACACCTAGTCAGGAAACAAAGCCATAAAGGACATTTATGCATACAAATTCTGGCCATTAACTCTTGACCTTAAAACAATAGCAAGAATTATTTCATCTAGACTGGCCGGAGCCATGTCAAGATCAAAGGGTCACAACATGCTTTCCTTGGTCAGCAAAGTGCACTGTTGTTACATTATTTTCCAGTTCCACAGGTAACACTGTTTTACCATTTAAGACAACAACCCTGTAGTTTACATTAATATTTACAGATGACAGAATTATCTCCAAAATACTATCTGGCTAGGCTGGCAGCCTTCACCCATCTTCACCCAATCTTCACACACACATCCAGGAAGTTTTCAAAAGAAAGAAGTAAGGTAGTAAAAAGTGGGAGATGGAAAGATGGACCAGGCTAAGAAGGAATACTGATTGGCTAACAAAAAGGCTAAGAGGAGAGATGCAATAGTAAAGAGCAATGCATCGGGTGCATTCTAGCAGCTTCTGGAAAGTGACTCAGTAGATGGCAAGGCAGAGACAGAAAGATAAAGAGGATAGTCAGGCATTCCTCATAAGCAATGCCAGCAACATCGTTCAGTCCACAGGAAATTAAAGGCAGATGGAAGAAGTACTTCCAGCAGCTTCTGAATTAAGAAAACCCCACAGAAGCTGTGCTGCCCCAGACACAGCCTATCATGAAAGAAGAAGAGGAGCCCACCCTAGAAAAAGTAAGAACAGTACTAAGGAAGATGAAGTCAGGGAAAGCAGCAGGCTCAGATAAGGTCACAGCAGATATAATCAAGTTGTTGGGTGAGATGGGGAGAAATGGCACCTGAGGGTGCTCATAGCAGTGTGGGGAGAAAGGTGTTTCCCAGATGTCTGGAGAATAAGAATACTCATGTCAGTGTACAAGAACAAAGAGGACTTTCACAACTGATGACAGTACAGATTTATCTGTCTCCTATCACACTGCATAAAAGTTCTGGAGAGGGTGACTGATAAACAAATATCCAGAGCAGTATAAAGTAAGACAGGAGATGAGCAGTTTGGAATCAGTTCAGGATGAAGCACAACTAACCCATTTGCAGTGAGAAAGTTTAGAAAGACCTAGAGATGAGGAACAAGTCCAACTGGACATTCCTATACTTGAAGAATGCATAGGACAAGGTCAAAAGTAACTAATTTGGGCAGTCCTGCAGTGGTTCAAAGTCCAAATATATTGGTTTAATTACTACTGGCTATATACAAGGACCCAATGACTTACATACAAACAGTGTTCAGACTCTCACAGGGATTCCCAGTTGGATTGGGTGTGCATCAGGGTTCAGCTCTGAGTCCACTATTGCTCATGCTGGTGATGGACTACATTAGGAAACAGGTCGGAGGGACAAATTGACAAAGTTGCTGTACGCAGATGATGTGGCATTACAGGCAGATGTGGCATTACAGGCAGATTCTGAACAAGAACTTCAGCAACGAATAGGGGAATGGAATGGAATGCAAACCTGAAGGCACATGGGATGAAACTAAGTACAGATAAGGCAGCTGTAATGTCAGCAAATGGGGGAAATCAAAAGAAGCTCAGAATTGGGATAACATGGAAAAGAGTGCAACAGGTTAACAGGTATCTGGTATGGTGGTTGAGTAGGAGGGAGGTCTTAATGAGGAGGTCAAAGCTAAAATGAGTGAAGCTGTAGCCAACTTGCACAAAGTGTTAGGTGTAGTTTATGACAGAAGAATGCCAAAGAAGCTGAGAAGTAAGGTGTACAAAACAGTGGTGCGACCAGTACTACTGTATGGGACAGAAACCTGGGCAGTGAAAGTAGAGCAGTTAAGGAAGCTAGAGGTGATAGAGATAAAGTGCCTGAGATGGGTAGTAGGATGCACACTGTGGGACAGATGAAGCAATGAGGACATCACAGCAGAAACCAAAGTTTCCTCAATTACAGAACAGGTCAAACAGAACAGATTACGGTGGTTCGAACACGTGCAGAAAAGCAGAAGACAATCTGTTGAAGAAGATTTGGAATAGACAGGAAGAAAACAAGAGGAAACAAGGGAGGGGTTTATATTATAAGCTCGAAAGCTTAAAAGAGTGAATGCTCTTTTATCGAACTGAAAACATAGAAACCACTAAATAACGAAAATGCTGAGCAGCGATTTTTTTCCCAGGGAAAAAATCACTGCTCCGCAAAAAAAAAAAAAAAAACAAATGCAAACACAAAATAAAGTGGGGGGGTTTGCCCCCCACACACTCCCTATTTAAATATGCCAACTCCAAGATCGCACCACAGCAGAGGAAATGGCAAAGTCCCAAAAAGAACCCAGTGTTTTTTTTTTCCGCTGGGGAAAGAAAATTGCTGTTCTGTGTTTTCGCTATTTAGTGGTTTCAATATTTACAGTCTGACAAAAAAGTGTTCGCTCTTTTAAGCTTTCGAGCTTATGATATAGACCTACAAGGGAGTCCAGAAAAGAGATGGATGATTGCATTAGAGAAGACCTGTGACAATCAGGTATGGCTGTCTAAGAAAGGAGGGAGAGTGACTATGAAAAGACAGAGATGGTGGCAGTTGACATGACACCCCAACCCCATATTGAAAATGGGAAAAAGTGGATTTATGATGATGATGATGAGTGTAAGAAGCAGACTCAAAAAATACCAAGCACAGAGATGCCTCACAGAATACTCACCCCCATAAATGGAATACATCAGCCTGCGAGGTAACAATTCAATAACATCTCCAGGGTGGGGTGTGGGTGCTGCTCTGTAGGTTCATAGGTAGGTACTAGGCTATTGGCCCTAGGGCCTATAAAAGCCTAGCCAAAAAGGTACCTTGGCTTTCGCCACCCAAGAAAATTATTTTCCTGTGCCCCTGTCGTGCAGAGCCACAGAGATGATCCCTGGGTGAATTTCCTATTTCCCATCCAATGAGGAGCCCTGTTTGATATAGATAGGTAGTTTATTCCAGAGTATGGGATGTCTCTGGGACAGGAATCTATCCCTCCAGCATGTTATGTTTCTTGTGGTGACAAGGTTTAGGTCCCTAGAGCGTGTAGCTCGGAGGGATTGGGATTTCTTTAAGTGGAGCATGTCCAATAGCTCTGGGTTTGACATAGCTTTGTATGTTAGGCAGAGATCACCTCTTAGTAGGTGATATGCGATGGAGTAAAGCTGGAGTTTTTTGAGACGGTCTGCATAGGACATCTGTTTGAGGCTGGTAATCCTCTTTGTGAGGTATTTATGCAGCCTTTCCAGTTGTTGTAGATGTCTTGTGAGGTACATACCAAAAGGGGCATTGTACTCTATAATGGGTCTAATAAGTGACGAGAAGAGGGGAACAATGACCTCTTTTTTTCCTGGATGAGAAATCTTTTGTGATGAGGTGTGTCACGTAGAAGGGTTTCCTGACTACTGTGGCAATGTAATTGTCAAAGGAGAGACTACTGTCCACCTGTGTCCCAAGGTCTCTTATCACACTTTCGGTGTTAAGTAGACTACCACCTATGTGGTAGCTCATAGGTACAGAGTTTTTACCAAAGGGGATGACAATGCACTTTTTGGCATTCAGCTTGAGTCCATTGCTTTGACACCAGGCATCTGTCTCAGTGAGGCTCTTTTGTAGGATGTCCACATCATTAGGAGTTTCAATTATGGCTCCTAGTTTGCAGTCATGTGTGAACTTCTAGCCAAAGACCTTCTGCGCTAGCCTGTACTTCAGAAAAGTAGATACCAAACAGGAAGAGGACCCAGGACTGAACCCTGTGGTACTCCACTTGTCACTGGTCTGAAGTTGGATTTGGAGTCTGCTACTTTCACAGTGTGGGTTCTGTCAGTGAGCCAGTTGGCAACCCATCTTGTGACATAGGGATTTATACCTAGTTTAGTGAGTTTATGTATAATTTCAGAGTGGGGGATGGTGTCAAAAGCCTTGGCGAGATTTAGATAGGCTGTGTGAACCATCTTACCATTGTCTACGGCTTTGGTGACTACTTCAAAGAAGTCATTCAGGTTTAGAAGACATGATCCGCCTTTTACAAACCCGAACTGGGTGGCATCCAGAGTTTGAAGATTACCAATGTCATTGTTTATAAGTTCCATGATGATATGTTCCATGGCCTTGCAGACCAGGCTCATTAGGCTAAGGGGGCAGTAGTTCCCGGGGTCCGTGGTGGCTTCCCCTTTGTGGAGTGGGATAACCGTTGCTGTGTGCCATTCAGTGGGCACAAAGCCTGAGGTGAGGCTATGATTGAACATGATGCTTAGGTGGGGTGCCAGTTCATTCTGTAGTTCATGTAGAATGCAGCCTGGGATGTTGTCAGGTCCCATGGATGCTATGTTCTTGGCTTTGGACAGTGTGGTTTTTACCTGTGCAGCTGTGATTACAGGAACTTTGCATTCTTCCAGTATAGAGATGGGCCCTTTAGAGGGTGGGGTGGGGAGGTAGCACTGAACCTATCTGCCAGGATGTTGGCAATATCAGTTGGTTCTGTATATTTAGTGCCATTGTGCTGTAACTCAGAGCAGATCTGAGTGTTGCCATTGCGTTCTTGACATAGCTATAGAATGCTTTGCGGTTGTCTTTAGAATCAATGGCAATTTTGTTTTCATAACTAGCTCTGGAGGATTTTATGAGGGATCTCAGCTTCTTAATGAGGCTGACCAGGGAGTTCTTCCAGTCATGGGATTTTACTCTTTTTTGCAACAGGTTCTTTCTTCTGTTGTAGAGTTCATTTATGGCAGGGGACTACCAGACTGGCTTCCTTTTTTTGGATGATAGCATCTTGGTTCTGTTAGGGATAGTACGATTCATGCACTCATGTAAGTGTTTTTATGTAGGATTCAGCAGTCGTACCTCTACTATACATCTGCATGGGAGTTGTGAAGTTTGCCACTTCTGTCTTAAGAAGAGTGAAGTTGGCTTTGGAGAAATGTTTTATGGTGGTTTCCCAAATGGGAGGTGGGGGCAGGATGTGGATGTCTAGGCTGATTAGCTTGTGGTTGGATCTGACCAACGAGCAATTGACCTCTGGTGTGGAACACCAGTCGGCCATGTTGGTAATGACCAGGTCTAGGATATTGCTGCCCCTTGTGGGGGTGTGGATAAGTTGATCCAAGAATGTATGAATTCCAGAAAACGTTGAGCAAAAGAGTTGGTACATTTGTAGTTTTTCCAGTTAATGGTGGAGTAGTTGAAATCGCCTATTATTAGGGTGTTGGGTTGTACCCTAATATTTTCCAATGTATCAAGAAATGAGGAGTGGGAATCCTGGGGCATGGTGAGGGATCTGTATCGAGTTATAGTTTGGATTGTGGTCTTGCCCAAAGTTAGTTGCACTTGGATAATCTTGGATGCATTATGCTGAGCAACTAGCCTGGAGGTGTGGATATCCTTAATGAATATGGACACGCCACCACATTTAGTGTTTCGGTCCAGGTTAGGTGGCCGAAAGGTGTGGTATGAATTATAGCCTGGTAATGCAGGGGTGCTCTCTGGAGCCTTGAACCAGGTCTCTGTCACTGCACAGATGTCGATGTTCACCATTTTAAGGAGTGCCTCGAGTGAATGCATTTTGAGGTTTAGACTTCTAGCACTGAGTAGCATTACCCTCAGATTTTACTTGCTTGTACCTGTTATGGTGGTGAATTTGTCATTTGAACCTTGCCTAAAAAAGGAACTATAGGGATGGCAAGAGTCTTAGCCAGTATCTGGAATCCCAAGGGCAACAGGTGCGGCCCATCTCTGGCAAAGCATCATGATAGGGATGGCAAGAGTCTTAGCCAGTATCTGGAATCCCAAGGGCAACAGGTGCGGGCCATCTCTGGCAAAACATCATGGTCTGTCGATCATGTTATCCCAGGCAGAAAGATACTGGATCCCCTTAGAATGACACCAGAAGCTTAGCCAATTTTTGAAGTCAATCATTTTGTCCTTGTACTGTGATATCATTCTGGGTGAAGGCAGGATGCTACTCAGGGCTAGGGTCATACCTGCCTGGGCTACAAGATCGGAGAGCTCCTCCATGTCTCTTTTCATGTAGTCCAGGGAGGTACATCTCAGGTCATTCACACCAACATGGACAATGACAGAGTCATATTTGTACTTGTTGTGGAGTGACCTGAGTGCGTGCATTATGTGGCAGATCCTGGCACCCGACAGGCAGCTGACAGTAACTTTCCCTTGTTTAGCCTGGTGAATGGAACATCAGTGTGCCTGACTATAGAGTCACCTATCACTAGAGTGCTGGGTACATTGTTATGACTTATGGGCTGTGGTTGAGTGGCACACTGAGTTTGTGGGCTATGTGTCATTCTGGTTGTGTTGAAGGGTGGAGGTTGCATGCGTTTCTGCTTTGAATGTCTCTGTTGCTTGAGCAGATTTTTATTGAGAGCCTCTACAAATGTATGTGTGTGTTTTGTGTTGCTATGTGTGTGTTTTGGTGGTTTAGGTTTTAATGGACTATGTGATGGGTGTGGTGTGGTGCAAGTGTTTACTTTCTCCTCTTGACTGTCTAGTCCAGTCTTGGATGAAGAGAGCTTTGCTTCCAGTTTGGCTATATAAGTGCATCTCTCACAGGTTGTAGTGTTGGGTTGTAGGAGGAGAGGGTTGTCTGTGTACATGAGGCAATTGCTGCATTGCCCCAAGATGCCCAGATTCATCAGTTAGACTGGAGAAATCATCGGAAGCTGACCCTCAGACATGCCTGGATAGGTGCTTACTTATTAAGTACTAAAAACTGCTTTCCACTAGACAAGTGAGGAAAGTTGAGTGCTGTAGTAATTACAACAAGTTCTGAACAAGTGCTGAGTTCAAAGAAACAGATTTGAGTGCTAAAACTAAAAAACTGGCTAGTTCTAAGGAAAATGTGAAGAGCAGACTTTATGGCGCTGGGAATAGTTTAACCCTAGATAAGCGGCGATGCATAAAGTGTATTTATTTATTTATTTTTTTAATATAACAGTAGCAAATGAGCAAGCTATACACTCAGCCATATCCTGATTCTTGTTTCACTCAATTAGAGCATAACAGAGGAAGCAACAAAGCAGCCTTCTTCTTCCAGAAACTGACTGTAACCCACTTTGCAACAGAGACCTATTCAGACGCAGGGGCTACAGCCGCATATTCATCTGCACTTGAATTAATGTGGTCTTGAATGGGCTAAAACATGAGGGAGTTAAATAAAGCATGGCAGGGACTTAAAACAGTTTTGGTTGAGGAGAGGCAGGTGATTGAAAGTTTATTCTTAAAGGCTTTTCACCCCATGCATTACATAGAAAAATGGCTAGACTAAATGCACCAAATGTCTTATTTCTGCTTTTGTAGTTGAGACGATTCTATGCTGTTTGTGAGTACTCAGCAGTCTGTCAGTAGGGTGCAGTGTAACTCTTACAGGTTGGAAAAGGACACTTGCATATTGTAAAGATGTTTTATTATATAATACAAATTTTATACGTCCTTTACTCTGCTCAGGGGATAAAGATTGTTACATTTAACAAATGAAACCAATAACTGCAATGAGCAGAATACATATACACCTACTTAAATAACTAATAAGTGACAAACTATCAACAAATATTACCCTCACAGACACACACACACACACACACACACACACACACATATATATATATATATATATATATATATATATATATATATGTATATATATATATATATATATATAGATATATAGAGAGAGAGAGGTACAGGGTTATTTATTCTAATATCCGGTTTATCAAACTGATATTTTATCGGATGTGTGCTTTATTGTAACAGGTAAGTAGGATGCATATTAAGGTTGTGTGTGCATATGTGTATGTGTGAATATATGCAGGTTACTGCTAAAATAAGGGTTAGGAAAGTAGATAGCTTTAGGGCTAAAGTAAGGGTTAAGTAAAGGGATG
Organism: Protopterus annectens; assembly: GCF_019279795.1. NCBI lineage: Eukaryota > Metazoa > Chordata > Ceratodontiformes > Protopteridae > Protopterus > Protopterus annectens. The sequence goes on along the minus strand of NC_056750.1, from coordinate 9,483,324 downwards.
GTTTTACTAGTATATGCATATATGTATACATGTACATTTTGATGCTTGTGTGTGTCTAAGACTATTTTGTTTATAGGTAGTTACAGAAAGCAGTGTCAGGGTTAGAGTTAGCATGCACTATGCAGCTGGGCAGGTGGCCACACACACACAAACACACACACACACACACACACACACACACACACACACACACACACACACACACACACACACACACGTATACATACACATGTACACATATATGCACACGCATACACCAAAACACACACACACACACACACACACACACACACACACACATACACACACACACACACACACACACACACACACACACACGTACACATATATGCACACGCATAAACCAAAACACACACATGTGCGGAGACACACACACACACACAAACACACACACACACACACACACACACACACACACACACACACACACACACACACACACGCTGCACACGTGATTTATATTTCACTGTGCAGGTAAATTCTAGTTTCATTACTGCCCCTACCTGGGCAGCTCTATCATGGCTGGACAGTAAGGTCTACAATGGGCCAACCATGAATTGTTTGCACTCTTTTGTGATATATTGCACTAGAGAAGTACAGTCTGATCTGCAGTAAAGGGAAAATAGAACTACAGATAGACAGGAGGAACTAAACAGAGATGTCCACAGTCAACATCATGATTCTAAACTGATAGACATAAGGATAGTATTTTATGAGGTGAAATATTGTCTGGCAGTTAGCAACTGGACTAATGCTCTGACTTCTTAGTGAGCTGCTAGCTGTACCAAGGGGACAGGGATTGAATCTTTCCACTGTCAGTTGCCTACTGTGTGACCAACAGAAAGTCACTTAATCAGGCAGTGCTTTTGGGGGATTGGGAAATTGGGCTAATCACTTTAATGATCTCCTGGACATTGTGCTAAGTAACTATTTACGATGTAATAGATGAGATCATACTATGAAAATATAAATCCAGGATGATGACAGACACTAGCTTAAATACTGAACCTCAGCAAATCTACTAAACAAACTTCAGTGAGGAGTGTGGGACTTAGTCCAAATGGTCCCATTACAGTATGTGTGTGGGAGGGGTTCCATTTCAGAAATCCACATTTTATAGTATTGCTCTTTGTTAATTAAGCACTACCCACAGTCAGTCCTGCATAATTGACCAACCTCTGGCACTAAATACCCCACTCCATCTGTCCCCTAGACTTCCAGCATGGTCTCAAATGTACACAGGCAAAGAAAAATGCAAAATAACATCATACAATGAAGTTGTTACTGTTGCATAAGAACAGTGGTGCTACTGCCACTTTTATTGCCAAATGTTAATTGTTTACGAGGCTATGCATGATATCTCACATACATTCTAATTCATACATTCAGTTAATATATCTCTCAATTTTTATACTGAAGAACTCTGCTCAAAGCTAAAAATAATGGCGTGACAAATGTGCAGTCCAGGGGTTGGCACAGTAGATAGCATCGCTGCCTCAAACCAATTTAGGTCATTCACTTCGATTCTCAGCAGGGGTGCCTTCTTTATGTCCTCTTTGTGTTCGCATGGGTTGTCTCTGGGTGCTCTGGTTTCCTCCCACACTCCAAAGACATGCAGCTGGTGGACTGGACACAATAAATTGGTCACAGGTCTGAATGTGTGTGCACGTGAGTGATACGGAAGAACAACCATGGCAAAGCTAGTGACCTGAAAGTGTGACCCTTAGCTCTAGATGACCCCCTGTGGAAAATGGGGAAAAAGGGGTTGAGGATGGATAGATGGAAACTTGCAAATTCAAGGACAATTCTTAGTCATTACTCTAATTCAATTAAAATGTTAATAAAACAACAGGTTTTATATCAACGTGCAGTTTCTGAACAATAGGAAGTAAGACTCTCTAATGTCTTCTATTACTGACTGAAATCCTTAGTGATTATCATAACCTCTTGCTATGAGGCAACAATGCTCTCCCCTGCACTACTGTGCTGCAGGATCTGAGTCTCGTTTGTTACGTTTTTATTGCATTTTTCTGTTTGCATTTTACTTAGTCTGGGAACCCTAGTCTTGTAGTATCACTTACAATAATGTGAGAATTGAGAATTTCTGCAGGCTCTGAGCCTTACATGTAAACGTATATTGCATTTTTACTGTTTACTGATTGGATTCCTCTCTAATACATCTCCTATAACCTGTGCTTAGCTATGTCACAGTGGCTTGCAATGCCCTGTATAGGTGCAGGCACTTAGAGATATAATTTTCCATACAAAACTTCCTCTGCTATTTTGTCAAGTATCTAGTTGAATGTAGAGCAGTTAGTTTGCCGGCTGAGAAGCATTACCCCAAGACTGTTGTTTTAGATCAATCTAGACCTCTCCTCCCAGCCCACCAGCTCCAAACCCCGATTGCACTGTCCCTCGTAGATCATAAAAAGAGGAACCACAGCCATGTCTATATAGCCAACCTGGTGGAAATGGACATTCTGAGACAATGTAGCAATTGTCTCATGTTTACTGACAACCACCTTATTCTTAAGCAGACTGATGCAGTATGCAAGAGATGCAGTTACACAATGGCTTTGGAGGCAAATCCCTCGCATATAGACACTAAAATCTCCAAACTAGTTGCCAGTAACACACACACTAAACTGCTATGCATCAGACAGATAAACTCACATATGCTGAATCTCCTAAATACAACCAACCCAAACTTCAAAGGCCTCTAAGGCCTCTCACACAGTATGTTCAGCAACTTCCCAAACACTCTACAAAGACAACACTCCACAGGACACATACAACCGCATCTCATAATTTCTCAACCTCTAAGCCCTTAAGGCAAACTGCCATACAACCCAACATATTGATCATTGGAGACTCTATTGTCAGACACATGGATGTCCTCTCACTAGGCTGAGCAAGTAGACAGTCACTGTCAGTTGCCTATCAGTGGCAAGGATCCACCAGATCACACATGCACACAAGTATCAGTATGTTATAGCCCATGTGAGTGTTAATGACTTGAGACATATCTCCCTGGACTATATGAAGAAAGGCATGAAAGAGATATCAGATTATATGTCTCAGGCAGATATGAGCCTAGCAATAAGCATCATTCTACTTTCTCCAAGGATAATACCACAATATAAACAGATGATGATTGACCTTAACAATTGTGTTAGTTACTGGTGCCATTCTAAGGGGTTCCAGTATTTTTTAGCTTGGGGGGACATTATCAACAGACTATGCTGCTTTTCTAGGGATGGTCTGCACCTGTCCCACTAGGCTTTTGGATATTGCCCAAAACATTACCCAACACTACAGTGCCTTTTTTTAGGCAATGCCAATCTGATAAATTTCCAACATAGTAAATTCCATGCAAGATAAACGAAAGATGCTATTGCTCAAAGCTAGGAGTCTCAACAAGAATCTCCCCTCCTTGGAAGCGCTCCTTACTCCAGAGAGTGTTGACAACTGTGCATTTATTGTGACATGGATTAAAGCCACACACTGCAGTACAAGGCTACAGTACCTTCCACACATTTAAACCAGCAACCACAGAAGGGACAAGAGGTGGAGGTGTATCAATCTACATAAAAAGTAAGCATACCTCAGATTGGTTAATCAATACGACATGCTTGACTTACTTCATGTCCAACTAACTTAAGCAAAGTCTAATACCATATCCTTGCTAGTTATAGGTCCGTATCTATGTCCCAGGTTAACCATACACATACATGAATGCACAGGAGTTGCTCACAATTTATCTCAATACCATATTCATGCAGGTGATTTCAATTATCCCACCATAAACTAGGATGCATACGCAACCACTAACATACAGGCTCAAAGATTCCTGGATTTTGTCAATGCAGACACCATGGAAAAGCTAGTCTGCAAACCTACTAGATATACAAATAGCCTGGACCTGATTATCACAAATCTTAGGGACCTGGTGCTCACAAACAAGAGAGAACATTGCACCCATCAGTATGTATTTTTTTCCTAACTCCAGAACCTTTAAGAACTTTTGCAAGGTAACAACCTCCTAGTCAGTAATGGCATAGCTAAATTCTAAGCCCCAACAAACTCAGAGAACACAATGGCTTATTTGGAATGTTTATGGAAACCCTAAACCAGCATGTAAATAACTGCATAGAAACAGCAGTATCAAACAGAAATAAACTTAGGACAAACTCCAAAAACAAGCTGCTGGTGGACCTCCAGTATAAATACATTGCACAACAAAAGAAAGATAAACCTGAACAAGCAACACATGGCACAAATCAAGTCCACCAAAGCCAACTTTGAGGCAAAAATAGCCTCACAGGCTATGGATGACCATAAAACATTTTTCAGTTATGTACACTGTGAAGCCCCACCACTGGACCAGTAATTGAGGAGCCTCAATCCTCAGCACTGGCACCAGTGGGGGGCATACACAATGGGAGGATAACAGGTACACATGCACTATTTCCAGATGCAGCTCTCTGCGTGAAGTGCAGTTTCCCTTAAGAGTACACAGATTTCACAGTCAGTCCTGGGCTGGTTTCTCCACTTTCTCCCAATGCACAATAAGACTCTCCACTGGCACAGCTATACAGTTGAGATCTCAGCTGAGTGACCAAGCCAAGACCTACCAGCATCCCCTCTGACCAACCAGTGCTTTGTGTTCCTGCCCAAGTAGCTGACATACACACTCTTTGGGGTTTGATTTACACATGGGAAAGGCTGTCACAGGTTTACTAGCTATGCCCCCTTTTTTGCCCAGACTATAAGGTAGTTTCAATGCCACCAGTCAACTCCTATCAGCTACTTTAAGGTACTTAATAAAGGGTGTCCAATCTTACTGTGTAATACTAATATTAACATGAATGGAAGTTTGACCACTTCCTACTTCCACCATAACTAAGCTCTTGTTAAAACTCAAACCAGGTAGCACCACCCCTGAGTATCTCCAAATGTCAGCCAGATCTATCAGCTACCCTATCAGTATTCTCATAAACAGATCTAGCCAAGTCATGTACCCTCCATCCGGAAAAAAGCCTACATCATTCCTCTTCATAATGGAGGTAATAACACACACATCTCTAATTTCTGCCCCATTGACATACTATCCCCATCTCTAAAATAATGGAAAAAGCCATCCAACAGCAACTCATGAATTATCTACTCCAAAACAACTCCTTTCCACCACTCAGCATGGCTTTTGACCTGGACACAGCACTATAACTGCTCTCCTTTCCTTCTTGAACACCATCAACCACTATCACAATGATGGCAAACTTGTTTCTGCACTTTTCCTTGATCTTTCTAAGGTCATTGACACCATCTCCCACTCTCCTCCTTTCTGTGTTATCATACCTAGGGGTGTCCATGTCCGCCTTTGATTGGTTTTCTGACTATCTTACAAAGAGACAACAATCTAACAAATGGCTACACTCCCTCTCACTCTTTCTCTCTACTGACACAGGAGTTCCACAAGGATCTATCTTGGGACCACTTCTCTTCAGTATCGTCACTAATGACTTTCACTCTGCTATTACTCATGGATCCATAGTACAATACACAGATGTTTCTACTATTATCTGCTCCGGCACCTAAGAAACAGAACTTCAGACTATGACCCAAAATGTTTTTTTCCATTATTGAATCTTGGATGATGAATAACCATCTTGCTCCTAACCCCGGCAAAACCAAACTCCTGATCTTTACACCCCCAAAAAACCTCCTCTCTTAATAAATTGAACTTCACCATCTACTCATCTAACAAAACTACCATAGAAATAGTCCACAATACCAAATTACTAGATAAATTAACATTTGACCAACACGTCCACGACATAAAAAAAATACCAAAAACTTGGGACCTTTTATAGACATAAACACTTCTTAAATCACTTCACCAGAAAAATACTTGCCTGGACTTTTCTCCTACCTTCACTACTCTACAGTGCCCCTATTCTTACAAGCATCCAGACCTGCTTAAAAAACAAGATTGTATCCTGCTATAACAAAATTGCTAAGTTTGTGACAAATGCAAAATATTCTTCCCATCACTGCATCACTGCATCACTGCCACTCCTTACAGTCCCTGAACTGGCTTGAACTCCCATAACATCTCACACACATACAAATATCCACTACACACAAAATGATATACAAACCACATGAATGCCCAGCCCTTACCTCCCTTCTAACTCTCTAGAAACCAAATAGGCATCTCAGACCTGAAAATCAATCAGTTATCCATGTATATAGGCCAAAAGTCCCTGCAGGTCAGAATCTGTACTCCTTCACTGTGGCCAAACTCTGGAACACTCTTTCAGCTTCTCTCAGGACAATTAATAGTGCCCCCTTATTTAAAAAATCCTTACACCGATATCTCTCCTCTTAATGGCTCTGCCCATGTACCATCTCCAGCTCCTCAACAACGTAATGACAATGTGATATTCCTATTGTACCCCTTTTTAACCTATACTCATTACTCTCTCCCTTCTTGAATGTCACCCTTGAAAATCTTCCTTTACCCTATTTGCCTCACAAGATAAATGAACAATAGTGTAGTTACCCATGCCTGTCTTTTGTACACTACATAAGTTATTCTGCTCAGTCTATCTGCTTAAAGTGTATGAAATAATTATGGCTTATCTGTCCTCTATGTTAAATTCCTATACAGTGGATACCTTTGCCATGAATCAAAGCTGATTCAATAACTTCTAGCCAAACAGAGTAGTATAATATCCCAATTAATTCTCCTGATTAGTACACCTTTTGTAACAACTATTTTTGGTAACTGTTTATCAATACTCTTCTTATTAACTCAACTACATTTTGGTAACTCTTGTTAAACAAATTTATATTTTTCTTGTATAATGTTAAGGAGCTTTTTTCCCCGGGCCTCCACTGAAAATGGGCTCATTTCAGTCCAGTAGACTTTCCTGGTCAACAAAAGCAAATAAATAAATAAAATAAATAAAAGGCTATCAGGAGTGACACAGACAGTGTCACCAAATAAATATGCAACGACTCCCAAACGTAAATATCTCTACACAGATCAGCCACAATGAAAGGTTTAAATATATTTAATAATAAATAATAAAAGAACAGGAAAATACTCAATATAGATTCACAGTGACATCAGAGTTCAAAACCACAGGAAATATTTAAAACAATACTGAAGGACAGTCTCAAATAAATAATGCAAAATATTTAAACTAAGCTTCACTGTATCCCTGACTGAATCTAAGAGAATTACTATACCTTAGTTAACTTACTTAATTAGAGCAAGGCAGGTGTTGTGGTGAAAAATACTTGCCTGGACTTTTCTCCTACCTTGAATGAATGAACCGTGAATGGTTCTTGTCAGGTCAGATAGAATACAGAATGCCCTGTCTCACTAAGAGACTACTTAAATTAATATCTCAGATATTATTGCTGAGATAGCTTGCAGAATGATATCATTTCTTGTCATCTCACTCTTTCCCAGGTGAAACCCCCACTGCTGGGAGCTGGCAGCATTTAGCATCTACCTGTGAAAATTCATAGACCTCAGATCTTTGGCAGATGCTGGAAATCATAAAACAATTACATTCCTCCACATTTCATGACTAGTAATTATTTCACTGTAAAGACAATACAGAAAGCTTCTCAGCACAGACTATGTGTCTCTAACTCATTGAAAACTTACAGATACCATCTTTTATTGCGTAGCCATGAAGTAACTTAATTTCAGCTATTTTTCTGAAGTTAACCTCCTGTATTCTAGTTTCCACTGTTAAAATATACAAATTTAAACAGCCAAAATAGTGATATACACATGACATACAGTTCCAATACTTTTGTAACACAAGCTTCTTATATAGATCATGTTGATATTCACAAATTACATATAATTATTTACCAAATTCCAGATAGCTGTGCTGGCAGTATCCCCCTTTGTCACACTTCCCCTCTTTGAAGACTCAAGCTAGTTTTTCAAGTGACCCTTGAGAAACATTACTTGAAAGGGACGAGCCTATCTGGGAATACATTACCCCATACCCTGCTTTGAGAGCCCATCTGCATTAGCACTGCTAACCCCACTGCAGTGCTGTGCTGTCATATCATATGCATGCAACCCTAGGCTCCACCATCGGCTGGCTCCCTGTAGCCATTGATCCCCCTCAGACTCTTCCTGCCTCCTACTACAAATACTTATCACCAGGGCCTCACTATCACAGTATGGTTACATCATGTTCACATGGTACAATTAGTGCCCCTGCCTCCTGACTAGCAATTCTACCATGTAGTTAAAATCATTGACCTTCCTTACCACCATGTAGGGTCCCTCCCAAGCTGCCTGCAGCTTGTTGTGTCTGACAGGAATGAGAACCATAACCTGCTGCCCCACAGCATACTCTCTCGCTCAATCATTCCTGTCATACCAGACCTTTTTCTGCTGTTGGGATACTGCCAGGTTCTTCTGGGCCAAGCCCATGAGTTCCCTGAGCCTTGTTATTGTATAGAATTAAAGCCTTTCTAACCCCTCCAGCTAAAATTGCCATTGCCCGCTCTCACCTAATTTCAACACTTACATATGCTTCCCCCCTTCTGTCTAATCTAAACAAGTCACTACTTAGACTGTCTACCTGTTACAATCACATTGCCATATTTGTCACTGGCCAGCCATGCAGAACCCACCATTACATTAACCTCAAACAGCTTGGGTGGCTAGAATTCCCCAGTCTCATACAATACAACCTTCTGATCATAGCAAACAAGATTCTCTATAATCCAGATAACACACCAGCTCTTAGAAATAGTATCACTGCCCAAATTAATCAGAGACTGCTTAAATCCTGTAATAAACTTCAAATTCTTACAATCAAAACCAACAACACAGCAGGAGTATCTCTCTTGGCAAATTTTGTAGGTAGAACATGGAATCAACTCCCAGCTGATATTACTATGCTCTCCTCCCCACGTGAATTTAAGACCAAACTTAAACAACATCTGGCACTAAACTGGCTCTGTCACTGTAACAAACCTGGCTAGCCATCTTTAATAAATGTACAAAAATGTAAAAAAATCTACTAGATGACAATGTTAATGTGTTTTTCATTACTCCTCACTATAATTACTGCTTACAAATGTCATGTTACTGTCTACTTTTGAATGTCAAAATATTAACTGTAATTTCTTAGTTGTATTTGTCTGCATTGCTACGTACACCTTTGTTTCTATTATATTGTCCTTATTGCTATGTCTTATTATGTATACCCTGGAGCTTTTCTCCCCGGGCCTCCGCTGAAAATGGACATGTATCCAGTTGGACTATCCCAGTCAACAATAAAATTGTCCTGAGATTTAGGACATATTCCACAACAGAGTCCTTGTGGGATTTTTACTCACCCTCCCACTCATCACAAATCAAAGCTAGAGTTCCCCTCACCCTATACCCATACAGCAACTCAAAATGTGAGAAACCTGTGGATTCCTGTGACAACTCTCTGTAAGGAAACAACAGATGGGGCAAATATGTGTCCCACTCCCTCTTAAACTGGTATGCAAATGCCCATAGCATGGTCTTTAGTGTAGAGTTTAACCTCTCCACCAGACCATTAGTCTGGGGATGGTAGGTGGTGGTTTTTAGGTGCTTTACCCCACAGTGCTTCCACAGACAAGCCAGCACGTCTGACATTAAATTGGCACCTCTGTCAGTCAGTATTTCTTTCAGGAATCCTACCCTGCTGAAAATCTCTAACAAAGCATCTGCCACCTTTTCTGCCTCAATGGAGGACAGAGCCACCACTTCAGGGTATCGGGTAGCATAATCTACTAACACTAGGATGTATTCCTTCCCTGTGGAACTTGGGGTACTCAGACATCCACAATATCCGTACTCAGATGTCCACAATATCCATAGCTGGCCTCTGAAATTGGTCCTCAATCACAGGCAAAGGCATCAAAGTAGCCTTGACTTTGTCTCCTGCCTTGCCTGCTCTTTTGCACTGCTCACAGGTCCTCCAGTATCCTGTTAAATCTCTAGAAATCTCAGGCCAATAAAAGTTCTGCATAATACGTCTCTTGGTATGCTTTATGCCCATATGACCCACAAAAGAAATATCATGGGCCATGGCTAGAAGTGCCAGATAGTATGCTCTGGTTACTACCAACTATTGTATTCTCTCACCCTCTAGCCCTTCCTCAGAGGTTCGCTCTCTATACTGTAACCCTTTGTCTCAGTATACAGATTCCCCCTTTCCTTGAGAATCAGGTGCTTCTCTAGCTACTTCCCTCAAGTTTTGTAATGTAAGGTCTGAGAGCTCCGCCTGTCTCAACTCTCCCTTTGTCACATTTCCCAGTTCCCCTTCCAGAGGAAGTCTGGTATCCTCTGACAGTGGTGCCTGACTGTCAGCCTGGCTCTGCCCTTGTAGTCACTCTGTCCATGAGAACATCAGTACCCACCAGCAGCTGTAGCTCACCTTTATTCTCACTGCTACAGGGTAGCCCCCTCCCTGAAGTAGCCACTTCACCAGTCCTGGCTTGAAGTGTGTGAGCTGTCTGGGTCCACCCCCAGGCTACCAGATCCACATGCTTGTCTCCAAGCCTGACTGCATGTAACTGCATGCAGGCAAGGTACTGCATTATCAAAATCATTCCATATTAGGACATCTGCAGGGATATCCTCAAAAACACCTACTTGCTTGCTTCCTTTCTCACCCTCCCAGTCAAGATCAATCCTAGCCAAAGGTATTTGGAATGGGGTCCCTCTTAAAGCTGGAGTGGACTGCCCAAGCAAGTATTGCTCCTCTTTAACCATTGCAGGGCTCACAATGGTTAGGCCAGAGGCTGTGTCTCTCTTAGCAGTGGCCTGTTTCTGATCTACTAAGATAGGATATAACCTCTTGTGGTAGTATGGTACCCCTATTGTCTCCAGATAATTTACTGCTGGCATTCTATCAATCCCACTTACTGGCTCTCCCATCTTTTAGTCCTCACCTTGCCTCCAAGGACATCTATATACTACATGGCCTCAATGGTTACAATTAAAGCATTTAACCCTTGATCCTGGTCATGTACCTGAATTAGTAGCTTCCCCTGCTACTGGTGGACTCTGCTGGAGAGGTGTTAAGGTTGCCCACCGTGGGTTCCCTTAGACCCATGTGCAGCACTGGGTATCCCTTTCCTGTGCAGTGATGCCCTGTTTACTAGGTACAGGTCTCCCTTTTTCTCCAACTCATCTGCGGTATTACATTCTCTATCTGCCAATCCAGATTCTCATGTTCTCAGGCAAAGTGCTAAGGGCTTGTTCCCTCACCAAAAGGTCTGTCAGCCCTTCAAAAGTGGTGACCTGACACCTACTCACCCACCTATGAAAATAAGTGCTTAACTCAGCAATATTATCACAGATATATTCATCTGCCTTGCACCTATGCTCACAAAACTTTTTTCTATAAGCTACAACCTCTCGTTTACTGTCTTTAGCTCTTTCCAGTGTTTAACACACTACATATCCGCTACGTTGTCCATACCATATAAGCTCTGATATTCTATGTCCCAACTACTGCAGTACATGGCGTTATTTCTTACAGCCCCTTTCCTATCCTTACTTAGCTAACTTGTGCTAACCTCTGCATTATCTTTACCTGGGCTTTGCACACCAAATACCTGGGAGGTTGTATTCCTACCTCTCTATCCCTCTCTAAATTCTCCTACACTTATTCCCCTAACTAATGTACTTCCTTAGTATAGGACTGTCTGACTTCAATTGTACATGTAAAATTGTGAGTGGGAAAAGCAAAAGGTACCTAGTCCTTAATTACTTGATACCTGGCTGGGGTATTCATTATTATTAGTTGGTGGGGTTTAAATACTCCTGCCTCTATGTACCATATAGTGTTTAGCTGAGATGTATTCATTACAAATAGCTGTATTTACTGATTACAATGCATAAATGTATTTTGTAAATGATCTTATCCTGCACTATTACCTTGTGAATATTGCTATATGTGTGAATGTTTTACAGGATTATTGCTATCTGTTGCATTTTTTCTGCTTTCTTACAGTTTTTGCTACACTATATCATAATCCTTTTCTTCTCCCTCCTTTCCCAGCTCTGTTGCCTATTGACCACCTGTAGGTCTGGGTTTGTTTAGCCTACCAAAGACTCCAGTCACCTACCCTATCTAGGGACCTAACCTATATATTTTTGGATAGCCTCCTCCTGAAAAGACGCAAGAAAGTACGTCCTACAAACTCTTCCAGGTTTTTATTCACTATTTGTATGCTTCTCGCACCCTGAAGTATTGCTAATCTCTAAGTAAGAACTGCCAGCAGCCACCCATAGCTTCTCCCTTCCCTCGACCCCCAGTAACCATTAGTAACTCCAACTACCTGCCCCATTCCACATTTACACACTCTGTCAGTAATCCTGGTAGCAATTACCTGCTGTGTCCACTAGGTGGCTCCCTTCTACTGGAACTGCTTATCCCTCCAAACTTTTCTTTCAACATATTAATTCTTATTGTTTCCCACTATCTGTTAGCCTTTTCTGCAACTTCCTCCCTTCCCCTTTCTCTATTTAACTCAACCTTACCTCACTCAGTACTTACACCAAGCATTCTTCCATCCCCTGGACTACTTACCTTCAATATAAGCACCTCTCTGATTGTTTTCCTCTCAACACCTCTGCTTTGGCTCTTCCCGCTCCGTTCGCCCTTAAGTGGCTCACTCCTCCCCCTACCCCAATTCCCACCCACCCCCAGGGGTCCTACATTTATCCTCCCTCTAGACACACCTCTTACTTCATCCTCCCAATCATACTCACATCCTCACTAATTCGGTACCACCCTGTACTTAGCCACACCTATTTACATACTGTAACCAACCCCACCCCTCTCTCACTAACACACCTAACATACCACAGCCCCTACCACTTGTCCTACACTCCTACAATACTTCCACCTATAAAACACCAGTAAACCATATTCAAAGCTACAACTATATTATCATGACTACAACTACCCTTCAGTCACAACTAAAATTACCTATCTCCTTCTTACTTTTAATCCTTCTCATTGCCACCTACTTCCTAACCTCCTATGAACACTCCATTTCTTTTTCTCTCTCACTTCCCTCAAAACATACCAGTACACCTACAACATCCACACCTCCTTCCTTCTTACATACCTCCTCACAATCCAATTACCTACTTGTCAAATACCACAGACTATTACACTGCAAACTACTACGAACTAAAACAAAGAAATTACTTGACACCTTCCTAAAACATAAACTTGAAAATTATCTCACTCTACTCCATCTACTACAAGATGGTGACATACACCCCAACCCAGGCCCTCAAGCTGCTACTATCACAACACACACAAATCATATCAAACCCTTCTCTCTTTCATCCACTACACCCTCTAACTTATTATCTTTGGCCCATCTCAACATACGTAGCATCTGTAACAAAATTAGTCAACTCCATGCCCTATTAGAAGTACACAAATTTGATATACTATGCTTATCAGAAACTTGGCTAAAACCTTCAATTAAAGACATTGAAATTACCCCACCTGGATATAACATTTTTAGACTTGATCGCACCTCCAGGAAGGGAGGCGGAGTAGCTATTCTATATAAAACAAACCTGAAGCTTACTCTTCTTGACCTTACCTTCACCCAAAACAATAATGCTGAAATAATCTGCTCCAAAATTCAAATTAACACTACTAAAGCTATAAATATCATCTGTGCATATCTCCCCCCTGGAAATAACATCCCCACTTTAGAACAACTTCTTGAACAACTCTCCAATAACCTCCCTCAAGAAACACTGTTCCTTGGGGACTTTAACATTGATTGGAAATCTTGTAACAATGTTAACCCTACTTCCCATATAAACCTTTATGGTTTCAAACAACTAATTGATAGTCCCACTAGAATAAATAATAAGAGTAAAAAAGAAACCACCTTAGACTGGATTCTTACAAACTCGCCCCTACAAACCTACCAAACTGGCATCCTTCCTGATGACCTCAGCTATCACTCCCTCACCTATGTCATTAGAGCTAAAACTAATGTAAACTTACCTACCTCTCACAGAACACTATATTCAAAAAAACAATTTAATCCTGAACAGTTTCAAACTGAACTGTCACTATACAACTGGACCCCTCTAAAACACCTCTCACTTAACAATGCTGTTGAACATTTCAACTCAGCATTCCTTACAATCTTAACTCAACATGCCCCAAGTCGTACCATTAGAACAAAAACCAAAACAGCACCTTGGCTAACCTCTAATACTAAACAAAAAATTAAACGCAGAAATAAAGCTTGGAAAAGATGGCGCTCCTCTAGAAACCCAACAGATCATCAAACCTTTAGAGAGCTCAGAAACAATACCAAAAAAGCCATCCTTTCAGATAAGAAAAATTATTACTTTGAACTTCAGCAAACCACCAAAAAAGAACCAAAAAAGTTCTGGTCTACCATCAATAATCTACTTACCCCAGGCAAAGTAGTTACACCCAACCCACAGAATTTAGACCCTGATAATCCCTCTTTAATTGCCAATAACTTCAATACCTTCTTTACTACTTCCATACAAAGTCTAGCTAACCACTTATCTCCTGATGCATCCCAACTCCTCTTAAGTAACATCAACAACTCCTTCTTCCCCTTCAATTTCAACCCATACCCACCTCCTACATACAATCTCTCTTACAAAAACTTAAACCAACTACCCCCTCAGCAGATAAGCTTCTTGCTGAATTCCTTCAAGTAGCAGCTAAAGCTATTGCCTACCCTGTTTCTATCCTAATAAACCGATCTATAAAGGAAAGTACTTTTCCAGCAATCTGGAAGATATCACACATCATACCCTTACACAAAGGAGGTAAATCCACTGACCTCTCTAACTTTCGCCCTATAGCGCTTTTATCTCCTCTAGCTAAAATCATGGAAAAATGTATACACAAACAACTACTTAACCATCTCCTTCATAACAACCTACTAGCTAACACTCAGCATGGATTTAGACCTTCACATAGTACTCACTGCACTACTTTCATTTACCAACACCATCAACTGTAACTGCAACAACAACAAACTAACCTCCTCTCTTTTCCTAGACCTGTCAAAAGCCTTCGACATGGTCAACCATACACTTCTTCTTCACATATTAAAATCCCTTGCCTTGGATTCCTCTTCCTTATCCTGGTTTTCATCCTATCTTGAAAACCGACAACAAGCAGTACTATGGAAAAATTCTCTATCTGCTCTACTGCCTATCACTTTAGGAGTACCTCAAGGATCTATACTAGGCCCACTCTTATTCTCTATCTTTATTAATGATCTCCAATCATCTATCCAAAACACAACCTATATACAATATGCAGATGATTCTACCATTATATGCACAGCTTCCACTCAATCCGAACTCCAGTCACTGACACAATCTACCTTTTCAACCGTCGAACAGTGGTTCTCAAAAAGATGTCTTCTCCTCAACCCCAAGAAAACAAAACTGTTACTATTCTCACCTACCCACAAATCTTCTCAACTTAACTTTACTGTTACTGCAAGTGACAAGTCTGTCATCTCCCCCGATTCTACTACCAAACTGCTTGGTGTTACTATTGATAATAATCTTAACTATGATTACCACATCAATAACACCATAAAAGCAGTTAATAAAAAGATTGGTTCACTGTACAGAATTAAACCCTTCCTTACACCAGAAGCACGGACCACCTTAGCACAATCACATCTTATCTCTACTCTACTGTATGCTTCCTCTATTTACACTAATCTCTCTAAAAGCAACCTAAGGAAACTGACTACATCCTACCACAATATAGCTCGTTTTGCCACAGCATCCCAGTATAGAACTCACCACTCACTAAAACACTTACACTGGTTGGAACCTCCTAACAAGCTTATATATCAACAGCTCTTAATAACACATAACATTCTATATCAACCATTAAAGACACCTGCTCTTAGTAACCTCCTGATCCCCTATAATAACTTGAAACAGCTGCGCTCCGCCGAAAAGCTACAGGTCAACACAACTAGAATTACAAATTCAGCAGGTAACTGCCTTTTCTCCAACTCATTAGGCAAAATATGGAATAACCTCCCCTCACACATTACCTCTCTAGCCTCCTTTCATCTTTTTAAAAAACAACTTCTTTTACATCTGAACAACTTCTGGCTTTGCTCCTGTACCAATCCAGACTAATCTACTTTTTTCTTTCCACTATCATATTTCCTGAATACTAAACTGCAATCTTTCTCTGGGATATCAAATGACCTAATGACTGTACTGCTGCTATTGTTCTCTAATAAAAAAAAAAAAAAAAAAAAGTATAAACAATGTCTTTTACAAGTATGTATATACATTTTAAAATATGTAATATCCCATCCTCACATAATTGTACTGTAAAGAATTACTGCCTTTCTCAATATGTAGATAGTACTATGTGTTTTTATTACTTGACCTAGACTAAGATGTATGCATTGTTGCTCACTGTCTGTGTCACATGCATTTATTGTAAATGTTTAATTTTTTCTACAACCTTGTTTTAATCTTGGAGCTTTTCTCCCCGGGCCTCCACTGAAAATGGAAATTATCCAGTTGGACTAGCCCGGTCAACAAATGTAAAATAAATAAATAAATAAATACAAAGTGTTAACTTAAAACATTCCAATAAACAGTTTTTAACTGTATAATAATTTAAGCAATCAGACAATTTAGAAACAGCAGGTACGGCTTTAACATGGAGTAAGGGGGTCAGGAACTGTACCCAGAGTCCTTGGTCAACATTATACTGTTTACATACCGTTTCAAACATATGAATAAAGCTATCAAAATTATCCCCCTCTGTAAATTGTGGAAGAAATTTACTAACCTTTTTTGCTTCCGGGGTTCAGTTATTCCCTTCTCCATTATGGGGTTCAGTTATTTCCTTCCCCATTATGGGGTTCAGTTATTTCCTTCCCCGTTATGGGGTTCAGTTATTTCCTTCCCCATTATGGGGTTCAGTTATTTCCTTCCCCGTTATGGGGTTCAGTTATTGCCTTCCCAGTTATGGGGTTCAGTTATTTCCTTCTCCATTATGGGGTTCAGTTATTTCCTTCCCCATTATGGGGTTCAGTTATTTCCTTCCTCATTATGGGGTTCAGTTATTTCCTTCCCCGTTACCTCCACGGCCCTGGTGAAGAGTCAGCATCTCCTTTTCATTTCCTTCAGCTTCCAGATGTCTCAGTCTCTCTGCTGGCTCTAATTCTTCTCCTGCCGCAGTTTCTCTACTGATTCTAGCTCCAAATGTTGGACCTCTAGCACAAGTCTCTTTAACTCTAGACACATTTTTAAGTCTACTGAGGCAAAGTTGAATTGTCCATTTTCTGAGAGTTGTACATCCCCAAGGCCAGTCTGACTGTCTTCTTGGTTGCTGGTCTGTGATGTAGCTGTGACTAAGGCTGCAATCATTTCTGCTTTAGTCAGGTTGGCATGCACCACTCCTTTGTCATGCATATCTCAGCCAACTGGCTCCTTGTCAGCTTGCCATACTTTTCTGCTGACAACCTTGCCTGCTCTCCCTGACTAACTAAGCTAACAAAAAATAAATAAAACTATTGTGATATGAAACTCTGAATGTCTATCGTGTGGCTGCTTGAGAGTGCAAACACTTTCTTCAGTGACCATTGTTTACAGGCTACAGGAGTTCAATATCCACACCACTGAATTTCAATATGTGATGCGGTGATCCCACCACTGTTCACCAATAATGTGATGCACCTCCACTGGACCAGTAATCAAGGAGCCTCAGTCCTCACCACTGGAACCAGTGGGGGACGTACACTGGGAGGATAAAGTACAGTTGTGTACACTTACCATAAATGTAGATGTTCGAGTGTATTCACTGTTGTAGTTATTACATTTGGGTAATCTGCTGGCAGGTTGCCCTCAGTCAGCCTGATTAACAAAGTCTTGGGTCCTTCATCTGTTGCTGTCCCTTTTTACATGATGTCAGGTTGTCAGGGGTATAAAACATTCAGCCGACGCCATTACATCAGTTTTTCTTGCCCCAGATGTCAGGTGCCCCCCAAATGGGGAGCAAAATATATATAATTAATTTAAAACACAGAAATATATGTCCAAACAAAAGCAAATACACCAAAAAGGCTTTTAAGTATAGTAAAGGAAAGTAGAGGCATAGTTGGAGAAAAAGAACAGGGGGCTGGAGGGAGGGTAACCAGGACTGCAATGGTGAATACACTTGAACATCTACATTTATGGTAAGTGTACACAACTGTACTATGTTCTTCATGTTTCACTGTTGCAGTCATTACATCTGGGTAGATTTCCAAAGCTATGATTCGGAGGATGGATTTATACAGCATTAGGGCTGGCTATATGGCCCTGCAAAACAGCAGTGGCAAAGCCAGCTCTGGATTTAGAGAACATTGCAAATGATAATGCTTGGTGAAAGTATGAACTGAACTCCAGGTAGCAGCTTCTAGAATATCCCTGGTAGAAACACCTCTGAGAAAGGCTGTTGAAGTAGATGCAGCCCTGGTGGAATGGGATCTGATCCCCTGGGGATAGGTTTTCCATGGTGCTTATAGCAGAAATTAATACAATGGCTTATCCATTTGGAAATGGTTTGCTTTGAAATAGCCTTTCCCTCTGCCCCTGTGGCAAATGCTACCAGCAGTTGTTCAGATTTTCTTCGAGATTTAGTCCTGTCCAAGTAAAATCTAAGTTGTCTGTGTACATCCAGTGAATGCAGAATCCGCTCCCCCTTGTTCTATGGATTGGGAAAGAAAGTTGGCAAATGAATGGACTGATTAAGAGCTACACTGGATACCACCTTGGACATGAAGGATGGGTTGATCCTGAGTGACACCCTGTTCGCATGAAAGATGATGAAAGGCTCCACTGCCATAAGGGTCTGTAATTCAGAAATCCTTCTAGCTGAAGTGATTGCTAAAAGGAAGGCTGTTTTCCAGGAAATAAATTTTAAGTCTGCAGTAGCAGCTGGCTCGAAAGGAGGGAGAGTAAGTTTCTCCAATACAAAGTTAAGGTCCCAGGCAGGGGTTGGAGGTCTCCTGGGTGGCCTAAAGTTTTTGGCCCCTCTGAGATACTGGGGGGGGGGGGGTTCTGTGTTGTAATGAGTTGAAATGGCTGAGGCATGGATTTTTATGGAAGAAAAAATAGGCCCTTGTGAAGCATCTCAGTTAAATATTGCAAAATCTGAGATAAACTGGGCATTGCTGTGCTTATCCCTTGAGATTCATTCCAGGCACATAATCTTTTCCATTTGTCAGCATAAGATCTTCTAGTACTCGGTCTTCTCACCTCCAAAATGACATCCATCACAGATTTGCTGAGGGATGCTAAGGGGGAATTTAGGTGGTTAGCCAAGCTGCAAGATTCAATGTTTGGAGCTGAGGGTGCAGAATTTGGTTGTTCTGCTTAGACAGTAAGGAAGGTGTCTGAGGCAGGTGCCATGGAGAAATTTGTGACAGACTGCGTAGGAGTGGGTACCAGTGTTGGCGAGGCCAGTCTGGAGCAATCAAAATCATTTTTGGTTTGTCCTGTTTGACTTTTAGTAGAACTTTGGAGAGCAGAGGCTGAGGGGGAAAGGCATAGAGTGATAGGTTTTCCCAGCTGAAGGGCAGAGCATCCACTTTCCAGGCTTTTTTGTGAGGAGTTCTTGTGCAAAATTTGTCCAACTGGTAGTTTTGGGGAGAGGCAAAAAGATCTATGTCTGGGCTCCCCCATTTGTGTGTTAACATGTTGAAAATATGTGGTTCCAGTTTCCATTCGTGTGGGTCCATAAGATTTCTGCTTAGTTTGTCTGCCAAAATATTCAGCTTTCCTGGCAGGAATTGAGCTTGTAGTTGTACTTGATAGCTCAAGGCTGTGTTCCACAATGCCATGGCTAGTCTGCAGAGGGGGAAGGAATGTGTACCCCCCCCTGCTTGTTTATGTACCACATAACTGTGGTGTTGTCTGTCTTTACCATTAGTTGTCCTGGATAAAGGTAGTCCTTGAAGGCTGTCAGTGCATTCTGTATAGCTAGCATTTCTTTTTGATTGATATGAAGGTGCATTTGATTTGGGCCCCATTTGCCCTGAATGCACTTCCCTGCCAGATGAGCCCCCCATGCATAGTCTGATGTGTCTGTAGTTAGGGTTTGGGCGGCAGGGGGTGGTGTGAATGGCAGTCCCTTGTTTTGGTGGCAGGCCTCTGCCCACCATAGAAACTTTAGTTGCAGACAAGGAATGATAGGAATCATTGTTTCCAGGCTGTGACAATGTTGACTCCATAAACTTTTTTACGTACCGCTGAAGTTTCCTCATATGCAGTCTTGCATATGGAATTAGAAGAATGCAGGAGGCCATGAACCCCAAGGCTTGCAGTATTTGTCTTACAGATAGCAGGGTTTTCGTGGCCACCTGTTTGAAGTAAGTCACCAAATGAAGTTGTTTTTCTGGCGTAAGGAAAGCCATCTGGGCAGTTGTATTCAAGCTTGCACCCAGGAATGTAATTTTTTGAGAGGGTACCAGTTGTGATTTCTTTTCATTTATGGTGTACCCTAGACAAGTTAGAACCTTTTTTTACAAACGCCAGATGTTTTAGAAGAATGACCTTGTTTTCTGCCTGAATTAGACAATCGTCAAGGTATGGATATATCTGAAAAATTCTTTGCCTGCAAAATGCAATTACTGAAGCCAGACACTTTGTAAATACCCTGGGCACAGTAGATAAGCCAAAGGGCAGTGCAGAGAACTGATAATGCAAGTAGCCTGCTTTGAAGCGGAGGTATCTTCTGCAAGATTCCCTGATTGGGATATGCAGGTAAGCCTCTTTTAAATCTAGAGTTGCCAACCAGGCATCTTTGCCTAGCATAGGAAGTAACTGGTGAAGAGTCAGCATCTTGAATTTTGGAATGTCCAGAAATGTGTTTAGAGTAGAGAGGTCCAGAACTGGATGCCATGATTTGTCTTTTCTGGGTACCAGGAAAATTCTGGAGTAGTAACCTTGTCCTTTTCCTCTTCTGGTACCGGCTGAATAGCCCCCATGTTTAGGAGGGAAAGTACTTGTTTCTGAGCCTCTGCCCACTGATTTGGGGGCAGGTCTGACCACTGGTTTGGGGTTGGCAATGTGTGAAAATGAAATCGGTATCCCTGGGACACTATGTTTAAAACCCATTTGTCCTGGGTTATAAATTGCCATTTTTTTGCATGAAGAGCCAGTTTTCCCCCCAAAGGGGTGGCTAAGAGGTAAGTGCTTGGTAATTTTAAAGGGAAGTCACTGAGACTGTTTACCATAGGGAGATGTCTTGTTATTTCCAGATTTGGAAGCGGAGGCACCCCATTGCTTATTTCTGAAATTTCCTTGGGTCTGAAACCTGGTGCTTTTGGAATGTCTGTGTTTGGCTTGAGTGGCTCTGGAAGGAACTGGAAAGGACCAGTTTTTAGTAGGCCAGTGCTTACTAAATCTTGCAGGTTGTACTTGTAAGAAATCTTTCACAGTTTGCATAGATTTAGCTTTATCTTCCATCTTTTTTAGAACTTCTTCAGCCTTACTGCCAAAGAGATGGCCCTGCTGCAAAGGAGCATCCAACAATTTTGCTTTAACATGATCAGGCAGAGATTGCTCCTTAAGCCAAGCATGCCTTCTAAGCACAGACCCAGTAACAGCAGCCCTGCAAGAGGCCTCCAAGGAATCAAAACCACATTGCAAAGTATGTTTTCCAACTTGTTCAGCTGAATGCAATAAATCCTGTAAATCTTTATTTCGCACATAGTCAGAAATCAACATAATTTTCTGTTTAAGCAGTCCCATGATATGCTGTTGATATTGTAGCATATGGAATTGATAGTTTAAAGCCCTGATTGCCAAGGTTGCAGAAGTATAAACCTTTTTACCCCATCTATCGAGTGCCCTGGAGTCTCTATCAGAAGGGGTAGGATTTTTAGCAGTAGAAGCCTTAATGCCCTTGGACCCCTGGGAAATTGTTTCAGGGTCCACAACAGGATTTTTGAAAAGGAATTTGTGGGAGTCAGGAACCCTGTAATATCTGTCTGGCTTACAAGGGGCCAGAGGCAGGGAATCAGGGGCCATACTGGATTCTGAAAACACATAATCAACAATGTCTAGTACAGGAGGTATAGCCAAAGGCCTATGCTGAGGAAGAAGAAGAAAATCCCTAAGCCTCTTTTAGGATTCAGAAAAATCCTGACTTTCCCAGTGGAAATGCTCCCTTAAGGTATGTAAAGTTTCCCCAAATGAAAAATCCTCAGGGGAGAAGCAGAAGGAATGGAATCCTCTGCATCAGGGTCCTCATAAATAGGTATGGACAAATCCTGTTCATTAGAAGAGTCAGAAGAAACAGAGTCCTGTTCAGAAGATTCATAGTGAAGTTCAGCCCTAGGCCTCTTAGAAGGGGTGGGGGTTGACTACCCTTGATTAGAGTAATTAAATCTTCAGCCATTTTGATCATTTGTTTTTAGGCATAGGGGCCTGAACATGTGGCCTTGGCATCAGTTTTTTAGACATAGATCAAGATTTTGACCTTAATATTGAAGGTGATGTCAGTTTAATATACAAATCTGTAGGCCTGAATACACCCTCAGAAGCCAGTGCCTGCACAACGGCTCCAGACCCATCCAAGGTAGAGACATCCGCGGGTTCCATAGGTGAAGCATCTCGCGGCATACTGGACTCCAAATGGGTCTCAGTAGAGGCCTGCGAATCAGAAGTAGCTGGTATCAGGGGCTGTAAAAGCACCTCACTGAACTGGTGACTGGCTTAGGAGAAGCGTCGTCGGCAGTTTTGGACCTCAACAGCCTGTCTCTGTCTTTTTATTTGCATTTTTTTCTGTATTCCAGTAGTTGGGTGGCTAACCAACGTCATTTCTGGATAATTAAACTGAGAACCAAAATATTTAGAAGCAAAAATGTACCGACGATGGATAGTGCGCTGATTAAATAAAGCAAAAAAACGACAGCAAGGTACGCCGTGGTCAGGGCCTAAGCAAGGAATACAGTACAAATGAAAATCCTTATGAGGTATTTGCTTCCCACAAGTAATACAATTATTAACTTTTACTGGCATTGGTAAGGAGCAAGAAAAAGTTTCCCCAACGGGGTACTTAGCTTTTAGTTGAAGACTTTGGTTTTGAAACTCCAAAATGAAAATTTTAGGAGTCAGCCGACCGGCACTTGTAAACTTCTTCTGCTTCGGGCACCGCGCGGCAAGAAAGACTGATGTAATGGCGTCGGCTGCATGTTTTATACCCCTGATGACCTGACATCATGGAAGAAGGGACAGCAACCGAAGCAAGGTTTGATGTACACGCATATACATACCTAAGAGAGGCTGGCACAGGTTTACTAACTATGCCACCTTCTGCCCAGACTATAAGGTAGTTACCACTGCCACCAGTCAACTCCTTATCAGCTACTTTATGGCCCTTAATAAAGGGTGTCCAATCTCACTGTGTAATATTAATATTAATACGAATGGTAGTTTGACCAAGCGCATGGCTTTTAGGAGTGGCCCACACTGTGTCACCAAATAAATATGCAAGTACTCCCAAAATGTAAATATCTCTACACAGATCAGCCACAATGAAAGGTTTAAATACATTTAATAATAAATAAAAAAACAAGAAAATACTCAGTATATATTCACAGTGAAATCAGAGTTCAAAATCACAGGAAATATTTAAAACAACACTGAAGAATGGTCTCAAAGAAATAAAGAAAAATATCTAAATTAAGCTTCAGTGTATTCCTGACTGTATTTAACAGAATTACTATACCTTAGTTAATTTACTTAATTAATGTATGGCAGGTGTTATGGTGAATGTTTTTTGTCATATTCAAGACAGAATACAGAATGCCCTGTCTCACAAAGAGATTTCTCAAATTAATATCTCAAATATTACTGCTGGGATAGCTTGTAGAATGACATAATTTCTTGTCATTTCACTCTGTCCCAGGTGAAACCCCCACTGCTGGGAGCTGGCAGTATTTTGCATCTACCTGTAAAAATACATAGGCCTTAGATCTTTGGCAGATGCTGGAAATCATAAAACAATTACATTCCTCCACATTTCAAGACTAGTAATTATTTCACCCTAAAGACAATATAGAAAGCCTCTCAGCACAGACTGTATGTCTCTAACTCATTGAAAACTGAAAGATACCATATTTTATTGCGTAGTCATAACATAATTTAATTTCAGCTATTTTTCTGATTTTAACCTCCTGTATTCCAGTTTCTACTGTTAAAATATATAGAATTAAACAGTTAAAATAGTGCATGTACATTTCAGTAGGGTACACTGTGTTCATTTCAAACAGCACTTTGCAAAAACCTTTTCAACACATACTTCTGTACAAGCAGTTTGATATACACATGACATACATTTCCAATACATTTGTAACACAAGCATCTTATATAGATCATTTTGACATTTACAAATGATATATAATTATTTACAAAATTCCAGATAGCTGTGCTGGCAGCATCCCCCTTTGCCTTGTACACAACCTTAAAGGGAACACCCAACAGTGTGCTGAACTAATAATAAACGGAACCTGCTATACCAGACCAGAGTATATAGCAAATTTGTTAGCCAATAAATTTATTTCCAGTTTCACTGCCATATCAACCCCAGCTCCCCCACAAGGAAATACTCTCTACCAATTTTCCCCCAGTTATCAATAAAGAACAGGTCCTCACTGTACTCTCCAGAGCTAAAAACGCTGCATCAGTGGGTACTGATAATATTACAGATGCCTCATGAATAGCTTGAAATATGACCTGTCAGCACCACTAGAATCTTTATTAAACCACAGACTCCAGACAGGCTTCATCCCTAGGGAATGGTGGACTGCAGCTGTCATCTGTCCACATCAAGGCAGACCACCATCAGACCTAGGGAACTACGGACCCATAAGTTTGATTAGCCTTATATGCAAAGCCATGGAAATATATTATAGTAGACATAATAAACAAAGACATAGGAAATCTTCAAACACTGGACCCATACTAGTTTTGTTTCATCAACAGCAGGTCAAGCCTACTAAACTTGATGAACTTCTTCAAGAATGGCACTCGAACCATGGACAAGGGCAAAATGGTACATATGGCCTACAT
Source organism: Protopterus annectens (assembly GCF_019279795.1). Taxonomy (NCBI): domain Eukaryota; kingdom Metazoa; phylum Chordata; order Ceratodontiformes; family Protopteridae; genus Protopterus; species Protopterus annectens. Next base: position 9,458,129 of record NC_056750.1, on the reverse strand, counting down.
TGATCTGGCAATGGCATTTGACACAATACCTCAGTTGAGTATTATATATAAACTCACAAATTTAGACATAAATTTCTATGTCACCTGATGGATAGCCAAATAGCTCACAGATAGGACATATGAAGTTAGGGTGGGGTAATCCACCTCCCCCAAGAGGCCTGTTGCTAGTGGTTTCCCACAGGGCTTGGTATTGGGATCTTTCTTGTTTAGAATATACTTCTCTGAATTCAAGGCAAATGTAGAGGGCCCTTGACTGACCAAATCTGCTGATGGCTGCAAGTTGAGTGCAAACACTGAATCCCCCAGAGTTGTAGGTATCCTCCAGGAGGGTTTGGCACAGACCAGCAACTGCTATCAGAAGAACCATGGACTAAAACGCAATGCAAAAAATGTATAACTATACCTTTGGAAAGATGATCACCCTTGCAAATGACAGCATTGATAACACTGCCCTAGGAGTAGGCCCATCGGTAAGGTACTTGGGGACTCAGGTCGACAGTAACTTGAATTTTGATTACCATTATCCATGGTACTTGTAAAATCCTTCTACATGGTGCAAACATTAAGTAAGGGCATGGCATCCAGACATAAGGAGACCATAGTCCCACTGTACTCAGTTCCTCATTAGACGAATGACAGAGTGCAGTGCCCCCTTCAGCATGTACCTGATCAGACATTTGCAACAGCTGGAGCAGCCACAGAGGTCCCTCACTAAAAGAATACAGGGTACAAATAATATGTACTATGCAGACTGCTTCAAAGCCCTGTCAATGTACTCAGCCTCCTACAAAGTACTGAGGGGTGATCTATGCCTAACCTCAAAGACATTCTCTGATTCAGCCCTGATGGATCTGCTACACATTTTCAAAACAAACAGTACTAGAATTATCCAGTCTAAGGATCTAAACCTAGTCTGTGACATAAACAAAATCTGTTGAAGGGATAGACACATGCCTCATAGATTACCCCTCTCTGGAACAGACTCCACATTCATGTGAAACAGCTCTTCCCTAAGCCTGTTCAAACACAGTTTGGATCAATGCATGAGGAATCACACATACACCCCTGGCTTGTTGCTTGTGGCCCTTATGGACAGAGGCAGTTTGTAGATGGCACAGGCATATACCAAAGTCATCCTAGCCCATAGGCATCGTTAATTGGGAAAATCTTGGCCTTATTGGCTAGGCTTTAAAAGGCTCTAGAGTATTATGATTCCATGATCCTATAAAATCAAACTTTTTATCGGAACAGGGCCTATACATCAGAAGCACTTCTTTAGAATGACAGGGAGAGCACAGTGGATGGAGGGTAGTGCTCAGGCAGTGCTTGTAGAATGAAGATCACTTTATCTGAAGGTCATCTGATTATGACCTGAAGGGCAAAATGTAATATGGCAGTGAGAGAAGGTGTTACAATATTTATCATAGGCAAACATATGAGACAAAATCAGAGACATTTGAAAGGTATGTCAGTTACCCTGCCTATATTCAAACATTCTGCAGTACCTATATGGCTGGTTTCTGCATGCTATGCTCTCTGCCAGATTTCCCAGGAATGACTGGTAAAACTCAGGCATCACTAGCAGAATGAAGAACACCTCATCAGGAGGACTGGAGTAGTACAGGGAGTGGCTGGCAGAGCTCAGTAAGCACTTAAAGAAAGAATAGAACTTCATTCGAAAGACAGCTGATGATAGCCTGAAGGGTAAAATGTGATGTAGCAGAGAGACACGGTGTTAATATATTTACTACAGGTAAAAATGAAATGTATGTCTCACTAAGTGAACTTAAAATAAAGCAATAATGACATACTCAAACGGAGGGATGCTGTTGCACAGTGGAGATCTAGAAGCTGTGATGCTATTTGAACACTGCCACAAATGGTTTAAAATGTGTTACATGGAGCATTCTTATTAATAATATACACATTTTCTGCTAAATTTGTATCATGAAGTAGTAGTCTGTATTGTTAAGCTCTTTAAAGCGAAAGAACCCTATGGTGCACAAAATTTTCTCTTGAAGCCTATTACCCATGCAAGTTAATTAAAGTGCTTTATGGCTTTAATGAAGCCTGCATTTGTCTGAACAAAGATTTATGCATAGGCTCTCGCCCCTGCCTCCCTTCACCCACTCAGTTCTACAGATGATCTAATCTGGTGCAGTAAAAGCCTTACTGAGATGGTTGTGTAACTTGATCTCCCAAAGGAGACATTCACAGTATACGTTAGGACTTAAAATGCACAACGGAGTCTAAAGCTTCTGGGAAACACAGTCAGCAGGAATCCTTCTGCCTCTGACTCAGCGGCTGGCATTGGATAGCGGACACTCAGGCTTACTCACCCACTTGTACACCTGTCATCCTGATCAATGATGGGAAACTGACTGAATGTCAAAGACAGGCACATCGAATTCTTTAAATAAAGCATATCGGCTAACAAGGGATCTGACACAGTCCCTTACTGGAAACACAATACACAGATACCTTTCATTCCTGTGTACTTACAAAGCAGACAAGAAAATAGTTGGTGCTACTAAGGCACTTGTTATCATAAAGATATGGAAACATAGTGTTCTACTCATGTTATTCTTGTAGCAACAACGAAGATGAAAATGATTCAATAATTTCCAAGAGAAATGTTATAAAAGGAATTTCACATTTTACAATGTATGTTTTGGCCATGATTTACAATGTACTGGTACTATCAAACCACACTGTCTCCACATGTACACATGGATTTTAGTACTTTTCTTTTAATTTGAAAATATAAATCCCCAAACAGCTCTGTATCTTTCACAGGGTTTTGAAGATGAGTTTTTTTTTAATAAAAATAACAGGTATGTTTTATCACGTTTGCTTTGAACTATGTACAGATAAGGCCACACAACACTTCCAAACAAATGATAAAAATTACACTAATATAAACAATCAAACATATCTTCATGAAAATGAAAAGCAAAATCAACAAAATCCAGGTGCCTCTGCAGTAAGCCACCAAAGGTCCAAGAATAAATGCAGAAAAACAGCAAAGGCAAGGCTCCAGTTTCTTCAACCAACACAGCTGTTTATGAACACAAGCGCTTTCACTAAATGCTTCGTCAGGTGTATCCACATTGTTGCTAAAACACACATTTTATACTATCATCAAAAATCACATGACAAAACCATTTAACTATTTAAAGAAAAATGCTTCTAAAAACATATAAAAAATGTTTACATTTAAAAATATGCACCATCAGATGCAAATGCAGAAAAATATGTACACATATAACACATTTAAAAACATCACATACGCAATGGTCTATTTTTTAAAATGGGTCTCATTGGCACATGGTCATTTAAGCCATGTCCTATATCAGCCCTCAACCTCACAATCCAGTTTGCCTCTAACTCTTCCGTTCTAGCTCTGATATCACTCCTCCCTTATTCTCATAACATCTACCTAAGACCATAAATGTAAAACTATTTCACTTGTCTCAGACACATGCTTTGCAAGGCATTTAATATGCTTTTCTTTTTAATATGATATATATGCTCTCTTATTCTATCTTTGAGCAATCTATCGGTTTTACCAACATAACATTTTATTCACAGCAGTGGAAGTTCGCCGTAAAGAGAATGGTAATATCTCCAGACCAGGAAGGCAGAACATGGAAAGTACCCCCCTTTTTTTACACCCACATGGAGAGTTGAATCTGACTTTTCCACTTCCGACCAGGGAAAGGTCTACAAGCAGAGGGGGCAGAGGACAGTACAGAAATCAGCAGAGAGGGAGAAGTATAACACGAAACAAGAGGAAATATGTAGAAGAGATGGTGAGTCCATACACAATAAAGAAAGCGTTCTTGAATGTAAAAACTTAGTAGTTAACCTTTCATTGAATATGTTAACACGATATGAACTTAATGTTTTGGAAAAAGGTTTATCCTTTATCCCCACAGCTGATATGGACATTACAGATATTGTTTTTGATATTAAAATGTTCACTCGCAACTTAATGCTTAAAATTATGTTTGATAATAATGAAAGTGTAGAAACTTTTAATTTTAGGAAGCCCAGTCTTTTTATACCTAAACAAAATTTGTTGGTTAACGCTTTTGAGAAACTTTGTTTAGAAGATGTATACAAGTCGTATTATGAAGAGAAAAGTAAACAGAATAAGAAAAAATGGCACAATATAACAAAAAAAGAGTATGAAGCTCTGATAGACCTCCAGACGGATCCCACTATCATGATACGACCAGCTGATAAAGGTGGACAAATAGTCATTATGAGCAGAGAAGACTATGATGCAAAGATACATGACTGATTAAAAGACATTAAGTTCTATAAATTGATTTCCCCTTCACAAGTGAGACGAATGAATGAGAAAGTACATAGTGAACTTAAAAATTTTGAAATTTTGGGCCTTATAGATGATGGCCTTCTAAAGTATTTTTTTAATACAAAATCCTCTCACTCCTAACATCCAAGGATTACCGAAGTTACATAAATGTAAGGTAAACCCCTTTATGAGACCAATCGTAGCAGGAAGGGATTGGTGCACAGAATCCATTTCCATATTTTTGATAAAAATCTTAGGAATTTATTGAGTAAGTCAGAATATATTTTAAGAGATACTGAATATTTTATTAGAGATCTATATGAGTTTTCCAGAAAGGGAGAAATGTCTGAACTTACTTTGTTGGTTACACTTGATGTAATTTCTCTTTTCACAGTCATCCCGAATGAGCTTGGAATCAATAGTGTGACAGAGTTACTAGAGAAAGATGGAAATTACACAAGACAAAGGATACAGTTAATACAGATCTTACTGAAACTAGTGCTTGAGAATAACATCTTTATGTTTAGGGACAGAATATACTGGCAGTGCAATGGTGTTGCAATGGGCACATCATGTGCCAACAGTTATGCGAATGCGGTGATGTCAGCATGGGAGGTAGAGAATGTGGAAATGGGTCCCTATAAACAGCACATACTGTTTTTTTGAAGGTTTGTAGATGACCTTCAAGGCCCCTGAGCCAGTGGAAACCACAACCCAAGCTGCGGAAGCCCTTACAAATGCCTTCTATGAACACCTCCAGGACTGCATGGATCAGGCAATCCCAAATAAAACCAAGACTCTTTCCACAAAGGGCAAACATCCAGTCTGGTGGACTCCAGCCATTAACAAACTTTACAATAAGAGGAGAAAGCTATTACATGATAGAACAAAATCCATAAAAGGGAAGTCACCCCTGATCATTATTAGTAAAAAAATACGAGCACTCATAAAATCAACTAAGGCCAATTTTGAGAGAAAAATTGCCATGGATTCAAAGGACAATCATAAGGCCTTTTTCAGCTATGTTAGGAACCTGGGTGGAAACTCCCAGATATGCTCAGAATTAGTCCAAAATGATACAAAAATCACTGAACCCACATACATTGTCAACATACTGGCAGACAGGTTCAGTGCAAACTTCACCCCCCTCTGCCCCCCCTAAAGGAGAGATAACTATCCCAGCCGAGTGTAGCCTCCCAGACATCTCAAATGCGCAGGTGAAAGCTGCTCTCTCTAAAGCTAAAAACACAGCATCAATGGGACCGGATGGTGTCCCCGGCTGTGTGCTACATGAGCTAAATGAGGAATTAAACCCACACATAAGGCAGCTGTTTAATCTCAGCCTTACCACAGGATACGTGCCCAAGGAGTGGCGTACGGCAACTGTAGTCCCACTCCACAAAGGCAGCGCCTCTACGGACCCTGGTAATTACTGCCCCATAAGCTTAACAAGTCTAATCTGCAAAGCTATGGAGAGGATCATAATGGAGCTCATAAACAAAGATATAGGGGACTTGCAGACATTGGACCCGACCCAGTTTGGCTTAACAAGGGAAGATCATGCCTTTTGAACTTGGTCGACTTCTTCGAAACAGTCACCAAGGCCATTGATGAGGGAAAGGCAGTCCATACAGCCTACCTTGACCTTGCAAAGGCTTTCGACACAATACCCCACTTGGGTATTGTAGAAAAACTTACCAGCTTAAATGTAAACCCATATGTCACAAGATGGGTTGCAAACTGGCTTAAGGACAGAACCCACAGGGTTAGAGTTGCTGGCTATGTCAGACTCCAAGCCGGTCACAAGTGGTGTCCCACAGGGCTCGGTCCTTGGCCCCCTATTGTTCGGCATCTACTTCTCAGAAGTACAGGCCAACATGGGAGGACTTTGGCTGACAAAGTTTGCTGGCGACTGCAAACTGGGCGCCATAGTGGAAAGTGCATCGGACACGGATATCCTTCAGAAGGGACTCACGGAAACAGATAGCTGGTGCCAGAGCCATGGCCTCAAGTTAAACGCCAAAAAATGTGTAGTCATACCCTTCGGGAAAAACAAGGTAACCCCAAGCTACCATATAGGTGGCAATCCACTAAGCACAGAAGAGGTTATCAGGGACCTGGGGACCCAGGTTGACAGTGGCCTTTCTTTTGACACTCACATTGCTAAAGTGGTTAGAAAGACCTTCTACATTGCCCACCTGATCATGAAGGGATTCACATCCAGATCTAGTGAGGTCATTGTTCCCTTGTACTCTTCACTTATCAGACCAATGATCAAGTACAATGCCCCATTCGGGATGTATCTCACCCGACATCTGCAGCAATTGGAGAGACCCCAAAAGTTCCTCACCAAAAGGATAAAGGGACTCCAAAATCTGTCATATGCTGCCAGATTGAAGAAACTCCAGCTCTATTCAGTCGCATACCGTCTGCTCAGAGGTGACATGTGCCTGACATACAAGGCCATGTCCAACCCGGAATTAATGGACATGCTCCACCTCAAAAAATCCAAATCCACCAAAACCACTAGAGCAAGCAACTTAAACCTTAGCACGGATATAAATAGGACATGCTGGAGGGATGCATTTATCACTCAGAGACTCCCTATGCTGTGGAATAAAATCCCGGTCCATGTGAGGCAGAGCACCTCGCTGACTCTGTTCAAGAGAAATCTTGACCTGTGGATGGGAGATCGTAGGTTTACCCTGGGAATCATCTCTGTGTCACTGCTGGACAGAGGCACACCAAACTAATGGGCACAGTATTTTTTCATGTAAGCCACAAAAATTTGGGCTAGGCTTATAAATGCCTTAGGGCAGATAGCCTAGTATAAACCTATGAACCTATGAACCTCTTCCTGTTATGGAAGGGGTCAATAGAACAATTATTGGATTTTGTGGAATGGATTAATAACTCAACACCATTCCTTAAATTTACATTGACTTGGTCTTGCTCTGAGGTAAATTTCCTGGATGTCAGTGTAGTGAGAGGAGAGGAAGGGGAATTAAGTACAAAAACGTATAGGAAAGAATGTCATGCCAATAAATTGCTAAGGAAAGATAGTCTGCATCCCAAGTATGTGTTTAGAAATGTCACACATAACCAGTTGTATAGGGTGTCAAGGCTTAACGTTAAACAGAATGACTTTAAACAACAAGCAAAAGCAGTAAGTACAGAGTCGGTGGAAAGGGGATGCAATAAGGATGAAGTACATAGTAATATGATAGAGATAGAAAAATTAAGGGATACGAGAGCAAAGCCCTATTTTTCAGAACCTTGTGAAAACTCTGGGGTCAATAAAATATATAATAATAGTAAGCTTAGAATATGTGTTAGTTAATCAAGAGACGTAAGAAAATATACCGATATTATTAATACTCACTGGAATCTCTTGACCACAGATAGATAAGTGAGTAAATTTCTGGACCCACATCCTCAGTTTATGTTTAAGAACAAAAAGTCATTGAAAAGGAGACTGTGTACACCGAGAGATCAGATAGGGCATTCTAAAGATAGAGGGACTAAACCCTGTAACAGATGTCAGTATTGTGAATATATACATGTAGGAACAGAATTTGAACATCCAGATTCTCATGAGATCTTTCATTTGAGCATTAATGCAACTTGTAGTACCCCCAATGTGGTATATCTGGCTACGTGCCAGTTATGTAATAAATTTTATGTTGGTAAGACCGATAGATTGCTCAAAGATAGAATAAGAGAGCATATATATCATATTAAAAAGAAAAGCGTACTTAATGCCCTTGCAAAGCATGTGTCTGAGACAAGGGAAAGACATAGTTTTAAATTTATGGTCTTAGGCAGATGTTATGAGAATAGGGGGGGAGGGGTGATATCAGAGCTAGAACGTAATAGTTAGAGGCAAACTGGATTGTGAGATTGTGGGCTGATGTAGGACATGTCTTAAATGACCATGTGCCAATGAGACCCGTTTTAAAAAATAGACCATTGCGTAGGTGATGTTTTTAAATGTGTTATATATGTACATATTTTTCTGCATTTGCATTTGATGGTGCATATTTTTAAATGTATACATTTTTTATATGTTTTTAGAAACATTTTTCTTTAAATAGTTAAATGGTTTTGCCATGTGATTTTTGATGATAGTATAAAATGGGTGTTTTAGCAACAATGTAGATACACCTGAAGAAGCATTTAGTGAAAGCGCTTGTGTTAATAAACAGCTGTGTTGGTTGAAGAAACTGGAGCCTTGCCTTTGCTGTTTTTCTGCAAACATATCTTCATGTTGTCTGTGAAGCATATCCCTCAACTGTCCAGAGTTTTGTAGAGATTTTTGCCTCATATTTTCGGTCTGTTCTGAATAAAGTTTGTGGTTTTCTGGCAAATCATTCAGGATTGAATTCATTGAATAATGACAGACGTGTGAATTTCAGACTTCCTATTCTTCAGAAAATTCATGGTAACACAAACACATTTTTTTCTATCAACTTTCTAAATTTATAAGAGCAGTATTTAAAATATGTCCCTATCTTTGGCTTTGTCCAGATTTCTACTAGTATATGAATTACATAAAACTCCTATTTTAAGTTTATATCTATATATCTATATATATATATATATATATATATATATATATATATATATATATATACATATATACCTTTTCCTGGTTTCTTCTGAAAAAAAATTGGCATTTTGTTTTGTTGTATGAAATGAATTTCCAAGCAACTAGTGAGCATGGGTGCTACCCCCCACATACATAATGCATAGGAAGATATAGCATCTAGACAGAAAAAAAAGAGCCTTTCTTGGTAGTACACTAAATTGTGACGGGCAAAAAGATGATTTTTTAAAATGTTTTTCTGCAACTATCTTTGCTTTTAAAATGTCATCTGCATAAATATTCATATAATAATACCAGTAAGAACATGTTTTCTGTTGTGCAAAATTATTTCTACTACTGACTCGTACAGAATGTAAGAGTGTAAGAGTGTTCTATATTTAAAAACATCCGTTTTTTTCAGGCTACTGGGATAAAGCCACAGCTGATCAGTGTTGAAAAGTCTACTTGCTTCACAAAAACAAAATCCGCAGATGTTTACTACGCAGCATTTTCTCTGTTGAGTCCATTTGTTTTACTTTGCACTGATGTTTATCATTATACTCACATCTGTGCTCCTTGTACCTGTTAAAGGCCAACAATCTGAGCTGGCAGCTGTTACTAATACCTCTACAGCACTACACATTATTCCAGAAATGATGTCCACAATTTATTCCCCTACCCCCATTACAAAAAGAAATCAGCAGTTAGCATCAGTGAGATGTATTTTAATGAAGAAACTGATGCAAGTCAAGTGTACTGTTTCACAATATAGATTATTTTTGTGGTAGGACACTATAATTCTATTAATACAAGGGTGTAGTGCAGACTAGCCTAGGTGACAAAGTATAGCATGGCAGACTGCCATCTGCATTCATATGTCGAGAGACTGCATAGAACTGCAACCAGCTATGGGAGGCAGTAAACCTTAGCAGTCCCAGAAGACCAACAGCCCACTCATTTTGTCCTGTAACAGATCCGCACTGGTTGTTGAAGGGTTTGTGAAGGGTTTGCGGGGGGGGGGGGGGTGCTATACTACCTGGTGGCTGGTTCCTGAATTACTGGTATCCATCTTCCTCCAGCCAGACGTTGCCACCACACTAAACTATGTGTACAATTTAGTTGTGACCCTGTGGCACATAAAATGCTAGTTAAAACTGAGGTAGCTAAACACCATTTTTAAGAATTGTTCAGATTTGCCATGTGCTGATATGGAATACCAAACTAACAGTACCAACTGTGTCACATGAAGGACTGTAACGGAAGGGGACTTTTCCTATGCAGATCATAGTCCCTGTTATACCGGGCAGGGTTAGGAAGGTGTTATTTCAGTACATGAAAAAGTCCCTGTTTTGACATGGGAGGTGGGAAAGGGACCTTTTTTGAAACCAAGAAGCATGTATTTGAGCATTATGGATGGTGCAGGCTCCAAGGCATCGAGCAATATGTTACCATTTCATGGTAAAGGACCCCTTGACATGATCATTAATGTACATTAACGTACATTACATGAAGTAAGCTATACTGTTTGTTCCTACCCATATAACAACAGCCTTGCAATGTGAGCTGTGCAATACGTGGGGCATTAATATATAGCCTTGTGGGGTGTTTTCTTTGGCCTCAGAAGTCTAGCATTCCCCATCAAACAAGGGTGGGATATACAGGGAGGGATGGACCTGATAATGGAGAATTCACATTCCATGTGCCTACTAGGGAGGTCAGACAAGTCTCTGTAGCAATGTCTAGGATTTTTGTAAGGAAGACCTATGTTGGTCAGCAAATACACTGAAGTGCCTGTTATACTGATCCCAGGGTGGGGGGTATGAGGCTGGAATGCAGGCACTCCTTGGCTGAACTCAAGCTTCTTAGTACCTATGGATATGCCAAGCACACTGCTATTTAGTGGCAACACAGGCACCAAAAGGGCTGGCCCAGAATATATTGTTGACTTGCTCTTTTCACAGGGGTCTGTAAAAGTTCTATTACAAGAGTGCCCTCTAGTGCAAGACTGCAGATGTGTGCTTATTATATGCACAGCAACTAAGGCACTTTAGACTATCTGTATACAGAGTCCATAAGCTTTATTATACACAGATAATAGCCGTCCTTAGGAGTTTAAAACATCATATGTATTTCAAAGTTAAAAAACAACTAGCACCTCAGTCAGTACCCTCATACGGTTATAAGACTACAAAACAAAATGATTCGCTTAAATGCAGCCTGACAATGAGGCGGTAATCAGTTAAACGACTGCTTATACAGCCAACAGCACGGAAAAGAAATACCCAGTCATAATGAAATTACTATTAAAATGAGCAACTGCAATAAGAATGTCATTATTAATTCATTATTCAGACGTCGTGGCTGCAAGGGCTCATAAATAAAAAATAAATCATTCTTCCTTTTTTAAAAGAATACTGGAAATATCTACCCAAAGTTTTGCATTTAAACAGTGATGAATATTGAAAAACTTAGAGGTCTGCTGTCAGTATTATATTTTAGTGTAAAGTGTTGAGCTACAAAGTTAGTCAATGATGCTTTCCTGATGTCTCTTACATGTTCATGTATTCTAATGCATACTGGACACAGTCTGCCTAATATAATATGAATTACATGGAAAGTTCAAAGCTTAAACTACTATTTTAACATAACGGGTTTGCATACCGCTGTCCTAAATAAGTGACCATTAACAGAATGTTCTTCCTTAATGTCCCTGGAATGTATTCACAAACTAAACAACAATTACACTTTTATAAGGTCCTCTGAGATGATATCTATATCCAAAATGTGCCCAAATGTACCAGCTTATCCATACACCTAAAATAATTTCTATATGAATTCTTAGGGGTGTTCTTTATACAACCTCCAAGACAAACCTCTTAAGCTCCAAGCATTAGAAATCATAGAACTGGCCTTTACAAATCATAGCAGAGGTTCAAAAAGAGGAGCACTTTAATCATTTTATTATAGAAGTTGTTTGCATACTACAATCTATATTGTTAGTGGTGGTTATTCTTTGCAAAGGCTTAGTTTATTTAATAAGGTATGTACTCACAAACAATTTTGATGTTATGAGGAACATCACAACTCTAAGAGGAACAAGCTTTAATGTGAGAGCCAAATTATAGCAGATGAGAGTTGTGCTCATTAGTCTTTGTCATTTGTTACAATGTATTAATATTTCTTACTTATTTTGGATATTCTCCTACAAATAGGGCGCACAGTGTTACAAAGAAAATGTCTTCATATCGATCCTCCAACAAAGCTCTCCTGTGGAAAGTATGTCTGTTCCAAGCATTACCATTCTGATCCAGTATATTCTGCAACAACAGTTGTTAAGGTTTGAATCAAACTGGAAAGGTAAGATATGTAAGGTTGAAATAAAAACTGTGCTATAACCTCCCAAGGAAGCATATCATTTTTTCTGTATATAAAAAAAAAAGATTGAATTTCCTCCTTCTGTGGAAGTCAAATATCAGGCGTCTTTATATGAATATATGAAAATGTCATCTGGGATTAGTGGTTTACTGAGACTCAGTAGGTGTTACAGTTAGTCCCCACATAACTGCCTTGCTACACATCATAACCCTTCATGTGTCATTCCAAAGCAAATCTGAAGCCCTTTGTGACTTATACTATACATATGGCCTAAGCAATGCATACTACGGCTCCACCATCCTCTCGGTGAAGTAGTATTTCATGGGTTAACTGGAAACATTTTCCATCTACCATCTGTGTCCACTTCCTCCCCAGCTGTACTCTTCCTTTTTATTTAATGCTCCCTATTTATTCCTAAACAATCTGTCATGCCCATATCATATCCCTTTTTCTCTTCTCTCTAATGTCTCACATTTTATGGTATGCACATCGGTAGCTTACTGACCTTTATCGCTGTCTTTTTACTTTTTATATCCTTTCCCTCTCCTATTCGGCTTCTGACAAGGCTCCAAGTTTTCTGTGATTCCTTCTCTCAAAGTGCATAAACTCTTTAATTCCACTGTTATGTCTTCTCATGTTCCTCATCCATATATTTGCCCATCTTGTCTTGTATCTTGACTTTGTCAGTACAGAAAGTGAAATATAAAGTCAGTAATTTTATCTGATATGCATATCCAAACTTCTCTACCACCTTTTCCTTTAAACATACGCTTACTTTACATTGCTCAAGTGTCTGAAAAAAATGATTTAGTCAATCCCATTTATTTAAATCTGAGCCTTTTCCAAAGCCATCTTCATTATCTCCACAGCCGCAATAAACAGAGTTCATCCCTGACCCTCTTCAAATGAAACCTTGACAATTGAATGAGAAATCGTAAATTTAACACGGGTCTGGCCCCCATGTCTTTTATGGACAGATGTCATTAATAAGCAAGTATTATCTAACACCCCTAGCACCACCCCCAACAAATCCCTTAGTTACCTCACTACTAACATGTCCCCCCTCATATACACACTCATGATACTTGGTACCCAAATGGTTTTAGGTATATGGCTAGGCTTGTAAGAGCCCTAGTGGTCATTAGCCTAGTAACAGCCTATGGAAAGTGACCATATCCCTAATGGTTGAGTCAGCTTTCAAGGGGGTGTCACCTATGATGTAGGTGCATGGGTGACAAGTTTGGCAAAAGATACAATGGTAAATTTCTTGAAATCTAGTTTTAAGATGCGATATAGGCACATACCTCTCAACCTGCAAACATCAGAAATCTGGACAAAGGCCCATGAAAAAGAGGTACAACTGGCCACAAATCTGTGTGTTAATTAACATAAAATTTGTGTACATAATTGTGCAACTCCACCCACTCCAACGGAATTGTGAGATACCAACTTTTAAATGCAAACTGAAGAACAGACAATATGTGATTATGAAAGACAAAGAAGAACAATAGCGTTTTATTTATATTAATGTTTGAACTTGAATCAAACTTTGAGCTTGAGCAACACTAAAATGCAATTTAATTTATAAAAATTAAAATGAACTTCTTCCGCCTTCTACATTAATATTAAATAACATAAAATATAACTAGAACAAAACTGTTTTATTTGTATTAAAATCTGATCTTGAATAAAACTAAAATACAATTTCCTTATATAAAAATAAACTTAACTCCTACTCCTCTGATATACTTTTTAATTTGAAATTTTAGTGTTCCAATTTTACAAAGACAAGTCAAACCTCTTTATAGCTGTTTTAGATTAGTGTCATTGGAAACAGATAAAAGAGTGTGGTATTTCATTATAACTTGAAGTTTAACAGATTTGTTTACCACCTTAATACACATGGTCGCATGGCAGATATGTGGACTGGCACCATTTGCTATTAGTTAATGTCTTATTCTAGTCTAAATCTTTCCTCGTACCTAGAATGAATGCTGCATCAGGCACCTTTAGGGATCACCACTGCAAATTAATGTACTTTTAAGAGTTATATGAAATATGTAACAATACAGAATTTCATTATACTTTTCAGGGGAAGCATTATATTAACATACTTTGAATATGTAATCAGATATTACACCTTTTTAGAAATCACTCTTTACTGGTATTCAAGAATAAAGAATGCACAGTTAATATTTACCATTCAAATTAATCGAACTCTTAACATAGCAGGGCCATAATTCACAGTTTTATAGTAATTATATAGTGATATTCCACAATTCACATACCCTTCCCATAAAACTGTGGCATTTACCATAGTAAGGACAAATCAAAACACGTTTTGGTTTCTGTACCTCTTATTCTGTTGTCACAGTGCCACTTTGTCTCATTAACTTTTCAACAAACCAAAAGCTCTAGTAGTTTGTCCTAATATACACAAGTACCAAAAATTAAACACTTCTCCAAACAATCCTTTCAGCAGTACTATGCCAAGTATACACAAGTACCAACATGAAACATGTCCCCCAGACCCTCACTTATTCCTTCAGCAATATTACCAAGTATGTGCAAGCACCAAAATGAAACACTTCCCCCAGACCCACACTAATCCCTTCAGCAGTATGTCTACAAGTATGTGCAAGCACCAAAATGAAACATGTCCCCCAGACCCTCACTACTCCCTTCAGCAGTATGTCACCAAGTATGTGCAAGCACCAAAATGAAACATGTACCCCAGACCCACAGTAATCCCTTCAGCAGTATGTCTCCAAGTATGTGCGAGAACCAAAATGAAACATGTCCCCCAGACCCTCACTACTCCCTTCAGCAGTATGTCTCCAAGTATGTGCAAGCACCAAAATGAAACATGTCCCCCAGACCCTCACTACTTCCTTCAGCAGTATGTCTCCAAGTATGCGCAAGCACCAAAATGAAACACTTCCCCCAGACCCACACTAATCCCTTCAGCAGTATGTCTCCAAGTATGTGCAAGCACCAAAATGAAACACTTCCACCAGACCCACACTAATTCCTTCAGCAGTATGTCTACAAGTATGTGCAAGCACCAAAATGAAACAGGTCCCCCAGACCCTCACTACTCGCTTCAGCAGTATGTCTCCAAGTATGTGCAAGCACCAAAATGAAACATGTCCCCCAGACCCTCACTACTCCCTTCAGCAGTATGTCTCCAAGTATGTGCAAGCACCAAAATGAAACATGTACCCCAGACCCACAGTAATCCCTTCAGCAGTATGTCTCCAAGTATGTGCAAGCACCAAAATGAAACATGTCCCCCAGACCCTCACTACTCCCTTCAGCAGTATGTCTCCAAGTATGTGCAAGCACCAAAATGAAACATGTCCCCCAGACCCTCACTACTCCCTTCAGCAGTATGTCTCCAAGTATGCGCAAGCACCAAAATGAAACATTTCCCCCAGATCTTCACTAATCCCTTCAGCAGTATGTCTCCAAGTATGTGCAAGCACCAAAATGAAACATGTACCCCAGACCCACAGTAATCCCTTCAGCAGTATGTCTCCAAGTATGTGCGAGCACCAAAATGAAACATTTCCCCAGACCCTCACTAATCCCTTCAGCAGTATGTCTCCAAGTATGTGCAAGCACCAAAATGAAACATTTCCCCCAGACCCTCACTAGTCCCTTCAGCAGTATGTCTCCAAGTATGTACAAGCACCAAAATGAAACATTTCCCCTAGACCTTCACTAATCCCTTCAGCAGTATGTCTCCAAGTATGAGCAAGCACCAAAATCAAACATTTCCCCCAGACCTTCACTAATCCCTTCAGCAGTATGTCTCCAAGTATGTGCAAGTACCAAAATGAAACATGTACCCCAGACCCACAGTAATCCCTTCAGCAGTATGTCTCCAAGTATGTGCGAGCACCAAAATGAAACATTTCCCCAGACCCTCACTAATCCCTTCAGCAGTATGTCTCCAAGTATGTGCAAGCACCAAAATGAAACATTTCCCCCAGACCCTCACTAGTCCCTTCAGCAGTATGTCTCCAAGTATGTACAAGCACCAAAATGAAACATTTCCCCCAGACCTTCACTAATCCCTTCAGCAGTATGTCTCCCAAGTATGAGCAAGCACCAAAATGAAACATTTCCCCCAGACCTTCACTAAACCCTTCAGCAGTATGTCTCCAAGTATGTGCAAGCACCAAAATGAAACATTTCCCCCACACCCTCACTAGTCCCTTCAGCAGTATGTCTCCAAGTATGTGCAAGCACCAAAATGAAACATTTCCCCCAGACCTTCACTAATCCCTTCAGCAGTATGTCTCCAAGTATGTACAAGCACCAAAATGAAACATGTACCCCAGACCCACAGTAATCCCTTCAGCAGTATGTCTCCAAGTATGTGCGAGCACCAAAATGAAACATTTCCCCAGACCCTCACTAATCCCTTCAGCAGTATGTCTCCAAGTATGTGCAAGCACCAAAATGAAACATTTACCCCAGACCCTCACTAATCCCTTCAGCAGCATGTCTCCAAGTATGTACAAGCACCAAAATGAAACATGTCCCCCAGACCCTCACTAATCCCTTCAGCAGTATGTCTCCAAGTATGTACAAGCACCAAAATGAAACATGTCCCCCAGACCCTCACTAATCCCTTCAGCAGTATGTCTCCAATTATGTGCAAGCACCAAAATGAAACATTTCCCTCAGAGATCCACTCTTTCAGTAGTTTCAAGTACGCAGAAGCACCAAAATGAAACATATTCCCCAGTGATCCATTGCCTTTATAGTTTCAAATATGCACAAGCACCAAAATGAAACATGTTACCCCCAAGACCCCATTAATCCCTTCAGCAGTATGTCTCCAAATCTGTACAAGCACAAAAATGAAATATTTCCCCCACTGCACCGATCCTATCAGCAAGACATGGGCCATCATTCATAGACTGGGAGTTGGACTTTGCATTTTTGTTAGTTAACTTATTGGTGAAGACTGAAGAGCAGTGCTATGTGATTAAGCAAACTAACATGGACTTTCAGGATGACAAAAAATGCAGAGCGGAGGTCTTTTTATAAAGACAATCTTACACTCCCTCTCCCTCTTATTGCAAACATGTAATAGACTATAGTTAGCTATAGTACACACACACACACACACACACACACACACACACACACACACACACACACACACACACACACACACCCCAGGTAGAAGCTGAGCAATGCTAGCCTATGTAGCTAGTGCAAAGCACTGACTTAATTTTAGAATGAAAATGCGGAGGCTAGAGAAAATGTTGGATAAGTAGCTACACACTACACAGACAACACAGACACACACACACATCTGACTACCTAGTTAGAGCTTAGAAGTAGCATTCTCCTGTTCTTTTTTTTTTCTTTTACCTAGAGGAGCTGGGGGAAGAACTGGTGATAAATTTTCTCATAATTTCTTCTTCTCTGCAGAAAAGACGACTGGTCCAACTGTTGCAGTAGTAACGAGGAATGAACGACTTCGGAATCAGCTTGCCTTATCAGTTGCTGCTCTAAATTTAATTTAAAACAAAAAAGTCAGCTGCTCTCAGTTGTCCAGACAAGTTCGTTGACTCTCGTTTCTGCAACCATGTTGCTGTACGATAATTTAAACAAAAACAGACAGTACAGTACACACTCCCTCGAGCACTCAGCTGAAATCTGACAGGCTGAATGTCTGCTCATGAAGCATCATTGCACATGTCCCTGCATGTGATGATGCCAGCAAAAATTAAAAAAAAAATGGGAAATTCGGGAATTAAAGGAGCCACTCAGGAATTCATGGCACCTCGTTTTTTTTACCTCAAAACTGGTAAATACCGAGGAATTCGGTACAGTTGAGAGGTATGTCTAGGCATCATTTCTTGCTGCGTGTTAGTCCCTCCTGAAGAATCTGGAAGTCAGATAGAGAGCTAATGACAACTCCAAGTTTGCAGTTGCCTTTAAAGCTGATTAGCCAGAGGCCCTTGATGTCAGGCTTGCTGTCAGAGAAGTAAATAATAAACAGAAGTTATCCTAAAACTGATCCTGGGGGCACCATTGGTAACTATTCTATTTGAAGACAGTGTGCCCCCTCCCCATAGTTATAACTTGGCACGTGTCCATTAGCCAGTTTAGTGTCCAGCAGATAATGTAGTTTGAATGGCTTATCAATAATGCCAGAATGTGAGATGGTATCAATGGCCTTGATCAGATCTAGGTAGGCAGTGTGAACTGATATGAGTTTAATACATTAATGGCTTGGCTTGCTCAAGGAAGCCCACCAGGTTTAGGAGATAAGATTTTCCTTCATTTAACTCAAACTGGCTTGGTTCCAGAGCTTGTAGACAACTTATGTTTTTGTTAGTAAGTTCCATAATAATGGGTTCCATTACTTTACAGGTAAGGCTGGTGAGGCTTTTAGATTTATAGGATCAGTAGTGGACCCCCCCCCCCAGAGTGGGATGATTTCTGCAGTTCTCCATTCTTCTGGCACAAATCCTGTGTGAGGCTGATGCCGAATAGGCCTAGTAGTGAGTTTCCCAGACAGCATTTGGTGCTAACAAGAAGGTGACATGACACATTATAAAAACCTATGGAGCCAGTGTTTTGGGCCATTTAGGACTTGCTTGGAAGTGATCAGAGACTGATGGTATGGGTATGTTTATAAGATGAGGAAAGTTAGGCGGGTATAAGGGAGTACAATTAGAGCTGAATTTGTTTTGCATTATGTTGACTATGTCCTCAGGGATCAGTAAGTATTGTTGTTAGCATATTAGCTCTGAGTATTGCTGGGCATTACCTCTAAGGTCCTTGATACAGCTGAAGGAGCCTTTGTGGTTGTTCTTAGCACAGGTGGAAATTTTCAACTCATACTTTTGGAGGACGGAATTTTGTGCTTCTGAGTATGTTGTTGATGTTTTTGTGTTCATCTCCAGATGACAGAGTATTAAATTTGGTTTTATGGGCTAAGAGTTTCTTCCTCTTATTGTATAGCTGGTTATTTCTTGGGTCCAACCACAGAGGTTTATTCCTGAATTTGGGACTGTATTTATGTCTTACAGGGAGAGATGCCTCAATGCATGCTTTGAGGTAGGCATAGAAATTACTTGCAAATGTGGCTGCATGTGAAATGGGGTCATTGAGGTGAGGAGGATGTTTAAATGTCATCATATCATAAGTTAGCTGGATTAGGTTTGCTTTGGAGTAGTCCTTAAAGACAGAAGTGTTTTGTGGTTAGTTATTTTTCCTTCATAGTGTTACCGAACAGTAATCGGATTTGACCAGAGACATTGTAACTGTAGGTGCTGAGCATAACATAGTTATATTAGTGGGAATCCATGTCCAATGTTTTCAAACCCCTAGTTGGATCCTGAACATGCAGATGTGCCATTCAAGACTAAAGAACTACACACCCACAAGTTATGGGGTTCTAGACTTTCTGTGATGCATCTCAAAACATTTTTTAACCTTTTTATCCAATGATGGCCTGAACAAAAATCCTGAGTTTAGAAAAGAAATGAGTGGCTACTTTTTTATTTTAAGGATGAAATAAGTTGTATCCAAGTTTTATTGTTCAAAGCTGACCAAACATCAGTACACAATAAAGCACGAAGACAAATATTTGTGCGGATACATATATCATATCAGGGAGTAGTACTTGTCCTATACCCCACACACACACACACACACACACACACACACACACACACACACACACACACACACACACTTCTAAATAGGTTGTCGCTTTAATGTGTATCCCATATGGGGTTAAATTGTTATTAAAAATTAAGGCAGAAATGCCCAGTCATATTTCAAGCTGCTGCTCTCATATACAGAGTGCCTCCTCACTCTCTACCTCCCCAAAAGTCAGTCCCTCCTGTGGTCCTTTCTGTTGTCAGCCTGAGTCAGAACTGAACGAATAACAGAACATGTTTGTTGTTGACATATATTAACAGCATGCTTGCTCTCCCCCAAAAGATATAGACACGTATATGCACCACATGCCTGGTTATAAAGAAAATGAAATGAAAAGTTACACTAATGTTTCCTGCTTCTTACTTCTAGAGACAGTAGAGTGTTCCTGTACAAGCTATAGTACCCCTCCATGTGTCCCTATGAACTTTGTGAGGAGAAGTTTAAGAAAATGATACCTCAGGGTTCAGTCCTGGGGCTGCTCTTGTTTGGCATCTACTTCTCTGACGTACAGGCCAACACTAAGGGACTCTGGCTAACAAAGTTCGCAGATGACTGCAAACCTGCAGCCATTACTGAATCCCCAAATGATGTGGATATTCTACAAAAGGGCCTTACAGAAACAGATGCTTGGTGCCAGAGCCATGGGCTCAAGCTTAATGCCAAGAAATGTATAGTTATCTTCTTTGGGAAAGACCGTGTACCCATGAATTAACACATATGTGGCAGCACACTAAACACAGAAAGTGTGATGAGAGACTTAGGGACACAGGTGGACAGTGGTCTCACTTTCGATAACCACATTGCCACAAAAGTCAGGAAATCCTTCTATGTGGCACACCTCATCACTAAGGGCTTTTCATCCAGAAAAAAGGAGGTCACTGTCCCTCTGTACTCATCCCTCATTAGATCCATTATAGAGTACAACGCCCCGTTTGGTATGTATCTCACAAGACATCTGCAACAGCTGGAAAGGCCGCAGAAATACCTCACTAAAAGAATCACAGGCCTAAAGCAGATGCCCTATGCTGACAGTCTAATAAACTCCAGCTGTACTCTGTGGCATATCGTCTACTCAGAGGCGATCTCTGCATAACATACAAGGCCATGTCAAACCCTGAGCTGTTGGACTTCCTCCACTTAAAGAAAGCCCAATCCCTCAGAGCCACACATTCTAGGGATCTAAACCTTGTCATCACAATGAACAAAACATGCTGAAGGGATAGGTTCCTGACCCACAGACTCCCCATACTCTAGAATAGACTCTCCATACATGTCAAGCAGAACGCCTCCTTGGCCCTCTTTAAAAGGAACCTTGATGATTGGATGGGAGATAGGAAATTCACCCCGGGGATAACGTCAGTCGCCCTGCTAAACAGGGGTCCAGGGAAGTAAATATTGTGGTAAGAAATATCTGGGGAATTGTTTGGCTAGGCTTGTATAGGCCCTAGGACAAATAGCCTAGTACCAACCTATGAACCTATGATGACACTGTCCTCAGCCCAACACAAGACATATTGACTTCTGAGGTTTGAGTGGAACGTTAAAAAATTACACTGTCCCCAGCTCCCACACATAAGTACAGTGAACTTCTGTGTACACCTATCCCCAGCCCCACAAAGAGGTACCACGACCTTCTGTGTACCCCTATTCCCAGCCCCCCACACATAAATACAGTGACCTTCTGTGTACATGTATCCCCAGCCCCCCCCCACGTAAGTACAGTGACCTTCTGTGTGCACTTATGAGCAGAGCTGGTTTGATACTAGATGGGGTTAAAGACAGAGGTGATTACTAAGTCCACACCAACATCTGCTTATACAGCCTTTCTGCATGGGTGTAATTAGACCCCAAAAATTATGAAGGTCTGAGCATTCTATAATGCATTTATCCTTCCTACTTTTTTTGAGAGAGATGACTGTTAACTGGGCAAGTGACACCAGGGTCAGTAACTTTCATCCAGTCAATCCTCACCAAGCAGTTATAGCCATGTCTACATACAATTTATACATCTGATTGTGATAATGCATTTCATCTTTATTCTAAGTAAATTGTTGCCACACATTAAAATATTGCACATTGCTTTTCATAATGACATTAGTCCTGCAAAGCCAAAATAAACAAATAACAGCAAACAGCTAGTCATTTTTTCTCAAAAGAAGACAGCCACAACCATTATGCCTACTGTCTGCATATGCCACATGTCTAGTAGTACATTTACCTCTCACAAATGTACACTAATCATGTAAAGCCACATACTAAATGTCTAAACTGAACAAATTACATCCTCAGCTACCTTTGTCCTGCCAGTGCTCAGCAGTTCTGGCCACAATGTCGGGTGGCTATGCAATATTATTTTAACTCCACCACAGACCACACAAACAAGTTGCTACACCTTAAAGTATTCCAATCAAGTTGCTCCACAGAAATCGCAAATCCATATAAATGTTGTCAAAAATATCTGGCTGAGCATTGCTAACATTACTGCAAAAAGCAGTTTTAACAATGATCTTACCATACCATTCTCCATCAGACATCAACTATTCTTCACAAAAATCTAAAACTATTGCCAAAATGTAAGCATCTGGTTGACCACTGCCAAAGTTAGTCACTGCATGTGGCATACCATTCCTCGATCTCCACCCAAACATCTGTGTGTTCTTGT
The DNA here is from genome assembly GCF_019279795.1 of Protopterus annectens. Taxonomy (NCBI): domain Eukaryota; kingdom Metazoa; phylum Chordata; order Ceratodontiformes; family Protopteridae; genus Protopterus; species Protopterus annectens. The sequence goes on along the minus strand of NC_056750.1, from coordinate 9,435,488 downwards.
TGTTGTCTTTCGGCTTTTCCTGGTTAGGGGTCGTCACAGCGGAACTCCAGTCCGCTAATGATTGGCAGTAGATTTTCATGGTGCTGAGTTGCCAGCTCGACGCCCAACCTTCAATGAAGGCACGCCCATTCATGCATGTCTTTCGGAACGCCACTCGACCCGTGGGGAGGACATGCAGACTCCACACAGAAGGCTCTCCCCGCACACTAGCTGAGAATCGAATGGGAGAACCTCTTGCTGTGAGGCAACAATGCTACCACTGAACCACCGTGGATTAGTTTTTCCTAAATAACATAAAAAAAAAAAAAAAAAAACAAGAAAACTCCCTTCAGGCGCTTACATTTGATCATTGCAATGACCTCACAACTTTTAAATGTCATATCACATTAATACACTACCAGCCTACAGCACTCACTGTGTTGTGGGCACAGTTCCTTTTAGAATAGGCACTTTATTTATTTATTTACTTTTTAGAGTAAAGAAATACTATTCTAAAATAAATGAATAGATAGGAAATAGTGCCACAAACCCGTAGAACTCATCACCCTCGGTGGTAGCCTAGTTTACCTATGTGTAAGACCAGCCATGTTGATCAGCACTCTGATTTGAAATGGTGTTCCTCACAGTATCATTATTAAATGGTAACAGTAAAGGGTATAGCTGCCCTCATGGTCAAAATGTCTTCATTTTTGTTTTTGCATGTTTTTAATCTAGTTTACCTGACATAGATATCTTTAATGTTTTCTTTAGTAGTAACATTTGGAGTTATATTTTATGCACCCATTCCTACCAGGTCCAAAACTAGAATATCTGATGAAGGCACACCAGTTAAGCTTGCATTTGAAATCACTGCATCTTTGGTTGCAATCCCTGTTGGTACCTTGTTGTAAAACTGTTTTTACTTTGTTTGACTACAAACCCTCCATAACAGAATCATCAGGCAGCTCAGCAACCACCGCGTGTTTGACGTAACGAAATGTTGCTCATATATAGTCGAGACAAATACCCACAACTAATGTCTGTATCTCTTAACCCTAATATAGATCTAATGTTTGAAGTTAACTTGGATCCTTTGTGTATATAAAGTAATTAGTTCCTTTTTGGTGCAAGAGCCCATTGTGTGAGCATCTAGACTTCAAAAAATTCAGACAAACAACAGTGAATTCTGAAACTCACTATAACACATTTAAAGCATTTTCAGGGGACAACTTCCATCTGTACCCCCTGACAGGGGAGGCTCTGCTCTGTCAGACTCTCAGTACTTATCTGAGCACACTTTTGACAGGTATACTTCTTAAGTATACTTGTTGTGCAGATTGTGTCAAAAGCCTGAACATTTTGAGCGGTGGACTTGAATGGACTGAATGGCAATGCCATTACTGAGAATAAAAAAAATGCTAAACTGATATATATATATATATATATATATATATATATATATATATATATATATGTGTGTGTGTGTGTGTGTGTGTATATATATTTCTCCTCGCAGGCACCCAGGGCATTGATCGTCTTATAATAATGTATTTATGAAAAGTTTACTGGAAAATGTCTTAATTTTTAGAATGCCCCTGATTTTACCTCATTTCTGGTCTGTTCCTCATAAAATTGTGTTTTTCTGTCAAATTGTTGACAATTGCAGTCACCAAATAATAACAGTCATTTCAGTTTCAGACTTCATATCCTTCAGACAAAATGCATGACCTGTTATTTCAGTAACTTTCTAAGTATACAAGAGCAATATTTATACTCTATCCCTGATTTTGGCCCTTTGTTCCTCATTCTTCCACTAAGACATTAACAGCTATTTGAACAGATTAGTTTATGTCTCTTATTTATTTACGTATTTATTGATTGATTGATTGATTGATTGATTAATCTATTTGCTTGTTTTATGAGAGTTTGACAACTGATATGTACACAGATAAAATAGCTATAATTGTGAGGGCTGTCTGTGGAGGAAAAAGACTAACTTCTCTTACATATTATTCTAGCTTTGCAGGACTGTTGTGATTTGTGTGAAGCAACTTGTCATACCTTAATGTATGGATACTATTTGTATCAGGTAAAACTGAAATACATTACATGGCACCATTTTATCACAATCAAATGTCCAAAGTGTGCAGGTAAGTAATTATAACTGCTGGATAGGAATGGAAGCTTGGATTGTCTGTGGATGAAAGTAACAGACCATATTGTCATTTTCTCAGCTTCAACGATCACTAATCTGGCTTTTTAGGCCTAGTGTGCAGTTGTATGAAATGAGATGATACTTTCCTGTGATTAGTGTGTGTGTTTCAGAGAAATAAACCTGAAGTGTACATTACTGTCAGAAACAGTGTAAATATGGTGTGTGTGTGTGTGTGTGTGTGTGTGTGTGTGTGTGTGTGTGTGTAAAGAATGTCACTGATGTTTATCTGTGGGCTGACACACTGTCAGGCATATAGATGACTCTTCTGGGCAGTATCTAAAAAAGAACAGTTATCAAGTCATCTTTTAAAAATAAAGCATTGAATGCACCACAGAACATCCAGACCCACAGAACGTCTGGGGACCCGATGGCCCCCACAGCCTAAGCTTTGCAAGTGGATTCTGACACAGGTTTAGTAGTACCATCTGCCCTACAATGTTATGGACAATAATATTTCATTTTATGATATTCTGTAATTGTCAGTATGTCTGTGTTTTTGTATTCTGTGAATATAATACTTTACTACTCTCTGTTTATTGTAATTTGGTGAGTAACTGCCAAGTTATCTAGCACAGCATCTGGGAATGTAATATATTATTATTCTCTATGCTCTGTAATTTGTTTATGTGGATCTTTTCTTCCCAGTCTTCTGCTGAAATTGGTCTTGCTAAGTCAGACCTTCCCAGTCAAACAAACAAAAAAAATAATAAATATTTCTGACAGCTGTGTGTTTGGGTTTTACGGTTTTCAGAGGCATGTGACATTCGACTTTAGTGATATTTTCACCTAATGGTAACAGCAGAGGGACCTCATATGGTTTCTACTCCTTACAGCTGACTTTGTAACCAGCTCCCTTTGACGCATCTTAAAACAACCTTTCACAGCATGCTGTACATGAGCTGGCATTGTCTTAATGTATGTTTGTTTTACGTAGAGTTTGACTTCCCTAGCAACCTGCCATCATGTTACTACAGGATGATGACTGGCTGCATTTATGTAATTCTTTTGCTACTGAACTAGATTAAATGCAAAATGCAAATCTGTGGCAGAGAAAAACATACTATTTAAAGCTTAAGTTGTTAGGAGGACAATGCTACTAAACCTAAAAAAAAAGGATGTTTCATAGGGGAAAAAAAAATGTAACACATGCTGTATGGAGGAATTACACTTAGAACACTGGCATCTGAAGTCTCAAAATTGCAGTCAAAATATTATTTTCCATTCTTCCAGATTAAAGTACGATTTAAAAGACATGTTAGCTCACCTATCTGACAGGTGATAGGCCTACAGTCAGCTCTGATGACCTCATGCTGTTTCAGCGCTGTTCCTATACCACTGAAAACAATCAGTGGTATTAGACAGGCGATGCCAATAACCCATCTAGCTGTGCAGTGGTCCACAAGATAAACACTACTTATACAGAGTCATGCTCATATGTGTTCCTCAGCAACCAGTGTCAGGGGAAACAAACAGGCACCGCAGTTTCTGTTCTAATCATGCAGTGCATGTTCAGACAAACATAAAATGGAAAAAGAAAAAAAGATACAGTGACTGACTACACCAACATCTTCAAACAATGTTGACATGTTGAGCGACTTTGCAAAGAAAACATTTTGCTTTCTCTTATCTTAAATGATGCTTCTTCCCAGTTAATGGTATATTAAAATGGGGAAAGTTACAATATCGGTTTAATAACTCTAAGCAGCCTTACTGGAGGAAGACAAAGAACAGAGAGGAAGGACAGTCATTAAACCCCTAATTATGGTTGCTACAGCATGCTGACACAAATCAGTGATGATCCATCTTTCTGTTGAATATTATTTTTTGTATAACTGACTTCAGTTGCATCACTCTTCTCATACTCAAACATTCAAACATTCATTTATTAATTTGTTTGTTGTGCTACTCAATTTCCTACTGTTGATTTGTATATTTCATTGCACTCATCTTGTGTTAGGATGCTAGGCTGAGACCTCTCAGAAATTCAGAGCAAATCTTGCCTGTTACTAGTCATCAAAGTAGCATGTCACAGCTATGGGAAAACAAAACTGAAGTTCAGCCATAAGTCCTGAGTGATTCCATAAGTCACTGAGAGCTTAATAATTTATTTAGCACAAGGACTCTTTTTCTTCAATAGTGTCTGCTCATGAGTCTTCCTAGTCTTTTGGGTAAAAGGTGGAGCTACCCTGGCATCCTTAGTTCAGTGGCCCACCTTCCCCTACTGTAAACACTTCTTTGTTTCTTCCCTTCTCTCTTGCCCTGCCTTGTTCTCTCCACCCCGCGGCCCCACCCCACCCCCTCATGCCAGTTTTCCTTAACAGTATCTCTCACTTTAAGGGACTTACTAGTGTTTGCTGGTCTTACTCTCACATCTATTTAGTATTATTCTGAGTTTGCACTGCCTTCTTCTATCACTTTCCTATATTACAAATTTTCTCCTGTCTGCAAATTCACAACTATTACCTCACACACATTACTAGATTCATGTGAACTGTTATTTTACCTTTCCTCCTTTTCGCTAGCTCCTTACTCATCTCCTCCATCCTTCAGAGGAGATGTTAATGTCCCATCTGACTGAGTTGTGCTAGCTCAGGTGGATGTAAAAGAAATCTTGGTACCTATCACAAAGGGTAGAGGAAGTTCCTCGCTGTCCTAGATAAATTTCCACTAATATAAATACCACCGCATATCTCCCTCGAAAATAGGATACTGACCTATTGGGATTAACCCTTTCAATAAAGGATACATAACAAATAACTAAATAAAAATATTATCTACCGTGGCACACAATGCAGTACAATACAATACAATACCAGGACAATACAACACAATATGATACAATACCAGTACAACACAATAGAATGGAATACAATGCAATACAATACAGTACAGTACAATAAAGTACCTTATAATACAGTACAATAAAGTACAATACAGTACGATAAAATGTAATACAATGCAATACAATACAATACCATCCAATACAATACCGGTATAATACAACACAATATGATACAATACCAGTACAATACAATAAAATAAAATACAATACAATACAGTGCAGTACAATAAAGTACAATATAATACAATACAGTAAAGTATGATACAGTACAGTACAATGCAATGCAATGCAATACAATTCAATGCAATACATTATACAATAACTGACCGTTAACATTCAAAAACTAGAATGCTGATTGGTCAGCCCATCTAGTGTGCCCATTGTAAATCCAAGCATATATTAATGGAAAAAGCCCAGTCACCCAGACTTTTTAATATTAATATATCCTGAAGCTTTTTCACTTTCTTCAGCTTTAAAAACAAATAATAATAAAGAATGAAATCCAGACAGTACGGAGGTACAAGAAAAGCAGGACAGAGAAAATACCAGGAAAATCTGGTGCATTATGCAAAACTAAAGAAACACCTGATGAAAATACAAGGAAAATCAAGTGCATTATGCAAAACTAAAGAAACATACCTGATTTTCCTTGTACTTTCTCAATCTGGTCGCTCTCATATTTGTCAATGGTCCAGATTTCAAACTTTATTTATTTAGTTTTTTTATTTAAAAAAAAGCACTGGAGATCTTCCTTTCTTCGTTGCTTCTTTTCCAAAGCACTGATGTACTGCATGCACGTGCACATGCCCAGTACATGAAGAAAGCCCCAGGATACCAAAAAAATGCAGAAAAGCACCATGGAGCCATTATACAAAGACATTGTTTAAGAAAAGTAAGTTATTTTTTTTTTCTGAAATAATGTCATTGTATAATTGCAATAACCGACTCCATGGTGTGGTATATTGAAGATTTACCCATGGTTGGTTTTGTTTAATCACTCGGGCTTTGCTCTCATGATTAACCCACACCAACCATGGAGAAATCTTCAATATGCCACACACACATTCTCGGTTATTGCTATAGTACAATACAATACAGTAAAATAATATACCGTACAATACATTACAATACAATTCAATATAATACAGTACAGTACAATACAAGTTTAGATTTGAGTTCATCAGCCTAACAGCCTGTCCAACCTTATAACAGGCATTCCTGTATAATCTGCCAATGTTAGTCATAAAACATGCACATTTTTCCCTTAGCTTCAAACAGTTTAGTGGATCATCTGCTGCTTTCAACTCTTATTGTGCCAATATCCCTTGGTTGTGAGCAGATTGAAAAGTGGATGTAGAACCATGCAGTGGAACATCTAGCAGTGTCACCATCATTTGTGCTTGTGGGAGTTTTTTGGGTACTCTATGTGGCGCTGTTAGTACTACAGTCAGCATTACATGTCAGATCCAGCCTTACCTTATAATGGCAACATTTAATTGTGGTCTGTCAGGAGATCACAGCATGTACCTATTGCTGGGGGAATGTCAGACCCAGCCCTACCCTATAATGGCAAAATTCAATGATCATATCATTCACCCTACACAGGGGGAATGTCAGAGCCAACCTTACCCTATAATGGCAAAATTTAATGGTGGGCTGTCTGGACATCACAGCATACACCCATTACATGGGGAATGCCAGATCCAGCCTAACCCTATAATGGCAAAATTAAATGATTGTATCATGCACTCATCACAGGGGGAGTGCCAGTAAAATGCTACTCCTTTTCACCCCATTGTACACAGCTCCGGCAGGGAAAAAAACTGTAATCAAACTCTAGTTATCTAAGTCACAGCCAGGGCTGCATTCCTGTGCTCCACAGAGTTGGGGACAAACATGCAAGATTTTCACTGCATTTAATATGTACAGGTAATATATTCCAGTTTGCCACCACTCTTTCTGAAATCAGGGTGTAATTTAGTTTTTTTTCTAAAATCTCTTGTTCATTTCATTTTCTAAGTACTGCTTCTTTTTCTTTATGCCAGGCATGTCTTTAAAATGGGTCTATCTTACATTATCGAAAAATATAACACGTCCTCGCCAACCAATATACAACGAAAACACTAATCTCCGAATGGCCACTTCAGCAAGTTTTTTTCCAGGGGAAATAAAATGCTTGGCCATCGTTGGGGATTTGCTCTTTTCCTCACTGTAGTATGATCTTGGAGTTGGTATATTTAGTTGAGGGGTGTGGGGGGCACAGCCCCCCACTTTGTAGAGTTTAAAAGTTTGTTTTGTTTTTGTTTGGCTAAACGATTTTTCCCCTGGGAAAAAATTTGCTGAAGTGGCCATTCAGGAATTAGTGATTTTGCTGTTTATTGGTCAGTGAAGATGTGTTCGATGAACATGTTTTTCGATAATGTAATATAGACCCCTTTAAAATGTATTCTTTCTTGCCTTATATATTTGTACAAGACTTCTTCATATGTGTTCCTCTCATTATAAGTTAAGATTTCCAAAGCTGGTATCAATTAGTATACTTTATTTCTATCTTCTCAAATTAAGCAACTTGAGTTTTGTGCAATGGAACCACAAACAACTTCTACATTCCATATTGAGTCTTATTAAACAAACCCCAGCTTTTTAGCTCATCAGTTTGCCAAGTACTAGTCTCTTCATGAATTTCCCAGTGTTTAATAGGAGGCAAAGTGGTCTGTAATTATAACTTTACTCTTAAGAATCCTGCCCTTATATATCAGCTAGACAATGGCTATGCTCCTATCTTCTGTGCTGTCTAATGTCTTATAACTGGCCTTGCATACTTGAGGCAGAGGTTTTGTCAGCATTTCATTAAGAGTTTTAAGTCTCTTTTTTTTATTCCATCTAACCTAGAGACCTTGGTATAATCCAAACTGTCTTTGATGCTCTTAACATAATTTTCCAGTGTCACCAGGTCACCCTTATCTCCATCAGTTCTAGCCTAGCATAAATAAGCTGGAAACAACAGACCCCTTTGATTGAATCCAAGAAACACGTTTGGGGGGAAAAGGCTAGCAATATTGTCAGTTTACTTGCCTCCCTTTTTTCATTAGCTTCTGTGAAATAGTCACTTGTAACTATATTCTTACCTTTTCTAATGAATGTTTCGTAGCAGTTTTTCTTCATTATGTCTCTAACGTTTAACAGAGATTTTTATCATTTTATCTTATTTTGCTAAAGTGAGCCTTTTTTATTTCTCATTAAATGTCTCTTTCTAATCAGTTTATCCATACATCTTATTAGTTTTTTAGTCTTTTGGTGTGTATTTCTAAATGCCTGCCATTGTTCTGTACTACCTTTTTATTGTTTCTTTATCTTTTTGAAACATCCTATCACATATTTAAAAATCTGTCTAGTTGACATTATAGACTTATGATCTATATTATTTGGAAACTCTGGGGAAGCTATGAGAAATGAACATAGGACCCAGGTAGTGGAGTAACAACTGGCAATCATGCATGCTAATATATTTAGGGATACATAATACATGCAGTGAGTTTTTTTCCTCTCTAGGTTTCTACAAAAAGTTGCCTTAGATCATTTTCTTATAGAAATGTACTAAAGATTTCACCCACTTTACTGTACAGTCCAGTATTTCTTAATGTTGTCCAACAGATTCAGGTCTCTGCCAATGACTCTATATTGCATTTATGAAGAGTATATACAATTTATGAATTCTTCAGGATCAGATTTGTTTGACCTATGGATTCTATAGATGCCATCTACCCAGATGCATACACTTTCTATCTTAAAAGCCACAGAAACACTCTCAATTAAATTAGCATTGTCTGTAAAGCAGTCAGATTCCACTATGATTATGCCTTTCTTAACTAAATTCATAATACCTTCACCTCCTCCTAGATTGTCACCCTTACAGCAGTGCTACATCTTGCAATTTTTGAAGACTGGAGACCAGTCACCATCTTTTAGTCATGTCTTTGTTATAATGGCAACATTTACATTGTCAGAAACAATGTACATTTTTTCTCAACTATATCCTGTTACTTAAACTATGTGCATTTGTAAAGTAAAATACCATGCAATTTGTTAAGTCTGCTTTGGGTGCAAAAGAATAAACTGAAAAAAATGACACTCTACTGTTAATGCATTCCAGGAGGTTCTGTTCTACAATTCACTTTCTGGCTTTGGTTAAATGTATTCTGTCACTATTTATCATATATGATTTCTAAGACAGAGTTGGGGAGGATGTATAATTCCATCCTTTTTACACGTCCATCTTCATTAAAATAGGAATTGTATGCAGTCAGTCTTAAAGTTAATATGAAAGCAGTTGACTCATTATGGACTATTTCAGAAAAACTTACTGTTAATGTCATTAATCCAGTATTTCTTAAGGAAATAAGTTGACCATAATGAATATTATTATATTTATCTTTATTTATTATACAATCTCTCAATGATCTAGTGGCATCACAAATATTAGTGGTTTCAATGGCTCCATGAGAGAGTGTATAGAAATCAGCCTGTTGTTGTTTTGGATACGCAAAGTACAAGAGCTGTGTTTTATGTTGATTTCATGTAAGAAAATCATCTGTTCCTCTAGCTGTAAGTAAAGGGTTTCCTAAGAGTATGTCATTTGCACCTGTGTATATAATTACTGTGCTGAATTTAGACTTCCTTCCAAGCAATTAATCCAATGCTCTAGAAACAACATACATCTTAGCACTGGGAAGATACATCACAGTTCATTCATAATTCTGATTTTAACATATATAAGTATCTGTCCTCTTAATCAATGAAATGCCTGTTATCAGAATTTCTTCACTGAAAGCCTTTGAAATGTTCCACTGTTTTTGTTATTCATTGAAACATGATCTATTATAAACAGTGAGGCATTTGATAGATCAGTGTATAAATAACACAATCTTCCTTTCCGCGTTTCCTTCTTTTTCTGTCTTGGCTGTAGCCTTCTATATGCTTGCTTTAGCTGTTACCATCTTCTGCTTGAAACTCTAACTAACTTGAGGGTCATTCACTTCTTCTGTTTGCGTCCCGTTTTCCTGTATTTGTCAACTATTAGGTCTTGATGAGAAAATACTGATTCTTTGCTTCCTTCTCTTTTGGCCTTGGTTGTACCTATTTATATACCTATACTTAGTATCTTCACATTGCCGTTTATCCATTTCTTCCCTTTTCCTGGGTTTATTTATCTGTTAAGTGTCTGAGAAGCAGTTTATGTATCTATCTGTGCTTGTGCTGGTTAATTTTCACTCATTTCTCATTGCCCTACCACTGGCTGTAGTTTTTCTGACTTTCCTATAGTACCGCCGGGTTGCTGCTCCTACTTAGCCATTTCTTCCAGTCTTCTTCTTATCTTCCGAATTGTCACATTTCATTCTTGAGGTGACAGGAGACACCATTATGTTTTCCACCTTAAGATGTTGCTGCCATATTTATCTCTCTCGTTTAGACTTTCCTTTACTCTATTTCTTCTTGACCATGTGTGTTCATTTCTGTATTGCATGTTATTATTTTATGCTATCCACTGTCTGTCTTTTTAACTTTATTGTTGTTCCACCCTAAAGTATAACTGAAAAAGCAACAGGTAAGGCTATCTGGCAATGGAATAAACTGAATAAATAATAAAAAAATATATAAACAAGAAGGAAAACATGAAGTCAGATTAAGAAATATTACTATACAATAACAAAATATACATATACAGCTAATATTTTCCTAGACCATATGATAAACAATTAATTGTTGCTTAAAAAGGAAAAACATACATTTTGGGGCTGTTTATCCATCTGGATTAAATAAAAATATATAGTTAATCATAGCACAATATTAACAAGTGGTGTTAGCTAAACAAGTATATTTTGTCACTGTTGTTTGAATCTGAGAATTTTTTTAAGTTTCTATGGAAAATAATTGTTATGATTTAATTGGCTGTGTATTTAAAAAAAATTCATTTTTTTAATGATGTATTTGCAGTTGCTCAAACAGCACTGAATAAGATCCATTTTGGATCAAAACCTGACCTGCTATATGAGCAGTCTTCAGTAAACTAAATTTGATTAAAGGAGAACCATGCCCACAGACTGAAAAAAAAAACATAATTATTTCATCAATCTTGATGTTTCCTTCATTTTAACAATATTTTTGGACTCTATATACTTTTTTATATTTTTAAATGTAATTCCAGAGTCTGCCTACATGGACTCTGGCAGCTTGATTTATTTCATCTACCTCCAGGTATCCCACAATGCAGTGTTTGGTTTTAAAATATTACATCATGACCCATACGTTCCTGTCAATGAAATGACTTTATATGTGTTTTCTTATATATATCTATATATATATCTATATATATATATATATATATATATATATATATATATATACGCTGTTCATACCTGTCAACCTGAAATCATAAAAAAATCTGGACAAAGACACATAAAAAATAGGTACAACGTACATAATTATGTAACCCCACGAACTCTGGAGGAATTGTGAGATACCAACTTTTAAACGCAAATTGAAGAACAGACAAAATATTACACACAAAATAAACAGAATAGTGTTTTATTTAAATTAATATTGGAACTTCTATCAAACTTTGAACTTGTGCAAACTGCAAAACTAAAATACAATTTTCGTTTATAAAAATAAAATTAACTGCTTCAGCGTTATACGACCAGAAAATAAATGAGCTGGATTTAAACAGAGGAAATCGGCAGATCGGTAGATTTACAGACTGAGCACTTTTTGGCAAATGAAGTCAGTTCTTTCAAAGCAGAGAAGTGCAGCAATTAATTGAATTCAGATAACTATAATAATATATGGGTTTAGCTAACACTAGGAATACATTCAATATAATTTCTACAAAGATCATCATTATGAAACAATATTTTCTATGGAAAATATTTAAGTGATCTATTGCAGAAGTATTCATACAAAACATCAAAACATTACCTTTGAAACACTTACATTTAAGGTTCCTAAACTAACATTGCCTTTAGCGGCTTTTTAAAAATGATCATCTACAAATAAAGTGCCTCTTGCCCTTGAAGAATAAATTGCCTATGTTACATTAAAAAAATGAGAAGCTAGTTAATATTGCAATAAGGAAAGGGTGGCAAAATGATAACAGGTTCATAGTTACTTGGTATCTCTGCCAAAGAGGACATTCTTAGGACTGCAGCATCCCACCCCTGTAAAAAGTACAACACAGTACAATATCAGCAACCCATCTACATACTGTGGGAGTAGAACCCAGAGCCTTCTGCATCAAAAACAAGTATACTAGCTGTTGTGCTACTAATAACACAAACAGACTTGGCATAAGTAGCACTAAACATCTCTCCCCTGAAGAAATCTGGAAAAAGCCAAAATTTTTTTTTGGGGGGGGGGCAAAGGCTCAAAACCAGGGGCACATTTTAAACACTGCTTGTATATTTTTAGAAAGTTGCTAGAATAAAATGTTTTATGTTACCATGCATTTCCTGAAAGATAGGAAGACTGAAACTTGGGTGGCTATCATTATTTAATAAATTAATTTCTCACTGGTTTGCTAGAAAATCACAAATTTTAAGAGAAAGAGACCAAAAGTATGAGCCAAACATTTCACACATTCTATGAAACTTTGAACAGCTGAGAACTATGGACTTAACTCCTTGAATCACAAGTGGTGGTATGTGTAGGAATTTAGGCTCTTGCTTCTTGTACTTAAGGTACAGGGTTGGAGTCTGGGTAACCCTAACCACCAGTTATACCTAACCGGGGCATTGACACACACACACACACACACACACACACACACACACACACACCACACATACACAAACACGCACCCCCCCAATCTTTAATATATGACACACACACACCAATCTTCAATACAGGTCATACACACACATCAATCTTCAGTACAGGTCACACACACACACACACACACACACACACACACACACACACACACACACACACACACACACACACACACACACACACACACACACACACACACCAAGTTTCAATGCAGAGGACATGAAACATAAGAAAACTGAAGCAACATCAGCCTAGCTACTAATAATACAAGTAATTTTGTAACAGCCTGGTGAAAAATGAAACACCTGAAACATAAGAAAAATGAAACTGCAAACAGCCTGGACTGTCCCTCTTGCCCCCCACTACTTTTGCCTTACCTAGCCATGGAGCGGTAAAGTTAAAATTAAGCAGTAATGAATAGCTTAGCAGCTGAATTCTGATGTCATCATGCACTGCATGTGATGATATCAGAATTCAGCTGCCAAGCCAAGCCATAACTTCAAAAAATAAAATGGGAAATTCAGAAAATAAAGGGGCCACTCGGGAATTCGTGGCACCCCAATATTTTGCCCTCAGAACTGCCATTTACCGAGGAATTCAGTATGGTTGAGAGGTATGATGCTGCTTTCTTTTAGTCAGTCAGTCATCTTGATTTATTTAGTCTACCTCCAGTTATCCCACAATGCAGTGCTTGGCATTAAAATATTACATCATAGTCCCTAAGCTCCTGTCAGTGCATTGACTTTACATGTGTTTTCATAGATATCCTGCTTTCTTTTAGTCAGTCAGGTTTATTTACCATTTCTTGCTTTTCAGTGACCACTTAAAAGGCAAACAGGGATAATCACAGAACAGTATTTTCAGCACATGAACTTTGTCTCCTGCTGTGAGCTGTCAATCACAGCAGAAAACAGCTCAAATTTGCCACTTTGACAGATATGAAGAGACGGTGTGCAGGGGGATGGAAGAGGAGTTTAAGGACTACAACTCAGGCATAATAAAAGAATGAAAATTGGCCACTTTAGAAAGAAAAAGCAGTAACAGGCACTGTGTGATTATCCGTGTGGATGATGAGTAACTTAATATCACCAGAAGTGACAGGCATGTAAAGGGAATGACCCATTTCTTTAAAGATGAAACAGGTCATGAAATAATTCCAAAGATAAAAAGTGGACTAGGCAGTAGAGTTTGATGGGACTCATCCTAGAAATGCCAGATAATTGAGAAAGAACTGGTAAGGAAATAAAGGTGCGATGTAGGGAGAAAACTGGCTGAAATCATTCTGTGAGTCTGTGAGAAACTGCATGTTTTATTTTACTTATGAGGTTCATCTTCATAAAGGTCCCATAAACCATAAACCCATAAACCAAAATCAACACTAATAAACATCTAATCATAATAGCCATATATATCCCAGCAGGCAATAACTCTAATACAATTGAGGAAATACTGCATTGGATTTCCTCAACATATACACAAGAAACCATCATAATGGGTGACCTCAATATTGACTGGCTTTCTTACAACACTGATAATCCCAATTACTTCATCAGTCTTTACGGATCCTTTCAAGTTATTCAAACCCCAGCTAGAATTGACAAGACTTCCAAAAGCGAATCAATACTGGATTGGATTCCTCACCAACAAACCTTCACTAACCTTTCAATGCCATTGCCTCCCCAATAACTTAAGTGACCATCTCCCCACCTGTTTGATCAGATGTCATCTTAACCCCCACCAGCAAATTTGTTTTCACCTAATCCGTAACAAAAAGACTTTTAACCCATAAGTATTTCTCTCACTCTTACAAAACTGTGATTGTACTCCTCTCAAAACTCTTCCCCTAGACCTTGCTGTACGCTTCTTTAAAACACTTTCCTCAAAATTTTAAAGAGTCTATCACCCTGTAGAACTGCTAGAATAACACCGCACTATGCTTCATGGCTAATAAGTGATTAAAAAACTATTAAAGGAGAGAGATTATGCCTGGACTCTCTGGCACACCAACAAAAATCAAACTAACCTAGAAAAATATAAACAACTTAGGAATAAAGCAAAATCCCAAATTAAACTTAATAAAAAGACGTAACTATTCTGCTGCACAGCAACAGCACCACAACAACCACAAGAAATTTTGGAGCACCATAAATAAACTGCTTCCCCCTGGCAATACATCCACCTCCACCCCCACTACCACGTCCAACACCAACTGCATAGCCACGCAAAGTAACACTTACTTCCCAGATTCCATATAATCCCTCATCAAGCACCAGCTCAACTCTCCACCAACTATTCCATCACTATCCAGTGATACCAGTGACACACTCACCTCCAAACCTGTTCCTACTCTCACTATAAAAAGACTTTTCTCTAAATGTAAACCCAGTACCCTGGCTGCAGATAATCTACCTACAGATTTCCTAAAAATAGCAGCTGATGCTACTACCTATGCCATCACTATATTAATCAACCACTCTATCTCAGTACACTATGTCCCCTTAAAGTGGAAAATATCTTATATCATCCTGCTGCACAAAGGGGGTAACAATACTGCAATCTCTAAATACAGGCCCATTGTTATCTTATCACCCCTGTCCAAAATTCTATACAAATGCATCCACATGCAGCTTCTAAACTATCTACCAAGCAATAAGAGTCTGCCCACACCATAGCATAACGAATGCCCTCCCAAAGTCCACAAATACCATTAATCAACACGGAAATAATAGCCAACTAGTTTTCTCCATTTCTTAGACCTCTCCAAATCCTTCAATAGGGTCTCCCATCAGAAACTTCTTGATGAACATAGCTCCCTAAAACTTACATACTCTCCTGTCTCACTTGGTTCCATAGCTATTTACCTGGGTGGCAGCAAGCCACCAAATGGCACCATAACATGTCCTCCCTTACTTCCTGTCAACCTGGGAGTTCCCCAAGGTTCTATTCTAGGACCCCTACTATTTGGTATTTTCACCAGTCATCTCCATTCATCAACCCCCCTTGCCTCAATCATACAATAAACGGATGATTTGATTCTTATCTGTGCAGTACCCTCCCTAAAACAAGTTGTTTCCACAATCCAACAGTACTTCTCTGCTGTTGAATCACGTCTCTCGGAATCTCAACTAATTCTGAACCCCTCTAAGACTAAGCTGATGTTCTTTCACCCTGGAAAATCATGCAGTCCCCCACCCCATTCCAAATACACTCCTTCAACAACACCACAGTATCAGCCGTCATGCAAACAAAACTACTAGATGTATTAATTGACAATAATCTGAAATTCGATTTACATCTATCACAGTCCATTAAGAAAACATACATAAAACCTGGCTCACCGTATAGAGTTAGGTCCTTCCTAACTAATAACACTAGACAGGAGATAATGCATGCTCATCTACTCTCCACCTTATTACATGCCTCTCTCATCAGTAGTAACTTGAGTAAAACTGACCTTTGCAAATTAGAAAGCTGCTATAATAAAAATGCAAAATTCTCCACCAGCACACCACATAAGTCTCACCACTGCACTGCCTTACATCAAATAAACTGACTCGAACTTCCCAACCGCCTGACTTATACACACCTAACCTCTGCTCACAGAATAGTACATCACCCTGACAAAATCCCCACCCTTCAAACTCTGCTCCAACCTTATAGTAGCACTTGCCTTCTCCAATAATCTAACAAATCCTTACTACAAGTCACTAA